>NW_006921961.1:1731741-1749267 GCF_000298275.1 Orycteropus afer afer
GGCAGTATCACTACGGAAGTAGGATTGCCCAACCTTCCTTCTGAGGAGTGGCTGGTGGGTTTGAACCGCCAGCCTTCTGGTTAGCAGTCAAGTGCTAGATGTGGGTATATTTGAGTTTATCCTATTTGGAATCAGCTGAGTTTCTTAGATGTTGTTGTTGTTGTTATGTGCTGTCGAGTCAGACCCAACACATAGTGACCCCTCCTTGGTTTTCTGAGGGGGTATCACTACAGAAGTAGATTGCCCAACCTTCCTTCTGAGGAGTGGCTGATGGGTTTGAACCGCCAGCCTCCTGGTTAGCAGTCAAGTGCTTTAGGCATTATGCTACCAGAGGTTAAGGTTTTTCCATCAAATGTGGGACATTTTTGGCCATTATATATTCAAATTTTATTTCTGCTACTTTCTATATCTTCTCTTCTTCTGGAACTTCCATTATGCGTATGTTGGTACACTTGATAGTTTCCCACAGATATCTGAGGCTTTTTCATTTTTCTTCATGAATTATCTTGAGGATAACTCACACAAAAAGTTTATGGATATTTACCAACAAACAAGGAGAGGGCACCTGCAGAGTGATATAACTGACCATGTAAAACCTGAAGGTATAAAATAAGAAGAATTAGTATCTCCTTCAAAAGTTAATAGTTCCTTTAAGAAGACTATGCCTTATAAGTTTATAGTTTGGTAGAAGTACATACATAGGCAAAAACATATAGAAGTATCTATAAACTTCAAAAACCAAACTCACTGCTGTCCAGGGGGTCCTGACTCATAGCAACCCTTCCTTGGGATTCCGAGGTGGTATCACTGCAGAAGTAGATTGCCCAACCTTCCTTCCCAGGAATGGCTGGTGGGTTTGAACTGCTAGCCTTCTGGTTAGCAGTCAAATGCCTCAGGCACTATGTGACCAGAGCTCCTAGAAGTATCTATTAAAAAACCAAAAACCAAACTCACTGCCGTAAACTCGATCTTGACTCATAGCAACCCCTCCTTGGGTTTCAGAGGCGCTATCACTATTGAAGTAGATTGCCCAACTTTCCTTCCAAGGAATGGCTGGTGGGTTTGAACTGCCAGACTTCTGATTAGCAGTCAAATGTCTATAGGTGTGTGTAAATATAAATATACAGGTGCAGGTACATATATTTCTGGAAGACAAAAATACAGATACTATTCACATATAATGGAACACCTTCCCAGATGGCTTTTCTGGGTTTGAAATATTAGGACCACAGTCTCTGGGACAACTCAGTCAATTGACATAACATAAACAGCAACAACAAAAAATAAAACTCACTGGTCTTGAGTCGGATCTGACTCATAGCAACCCCTTCTTCAGTTTCTGATGCAGTATCTCACACAAAAATCTTATTCTGCACCCTAGTGAAGTGAGTAACATCTGGGGTCCTAAAATCTTATAAGCAGCCATCTAAGATATAGGTACTGGTCTCTACTTGCTTGGAGTAAAAGATCAAGGAAATAACCAAAAGCTCAGAGAAGAAACAAGTCTACACAAGCCATGGCCTCTTCTACCCTGAGACCAGAAGAACTAGATGGTGGCTGGCTGCCACCACTGACTATTCTGATCAGGGTCACAGTATACATACAGTCCTGGACAGAACAGGAAACAAATAAGGAGCAGAAGTCAAATTCTTGAAAAATTTTTTTTACACAAATTGGAATGGTATAGAACAGAGACCTCTCTGAGACTATTGCCCCAAGACACTAGAACTAAGCCTATCACCTGACATCATTTTTTAGCAAAATACAGTAGTGGCACACAAAATAAAGGCTATTATCTGTAAAGTTGGTGCTCTACTGAAAAGCCATCTGTATGAAACCAAAAAGTCAACAATTACTTAAAAGTAAGATAAAAAGATAACGGAGGGAAACTAGAGTACTGGAAATGGAACAACAAAACAGGATTAAAAGAAAATGTTGCCACATTGTGGTAAATGTAGCTAATATCACAGAATAAGTTTTGTGGAAACTGTCAAATGGGAATCTAACTTACTGTGTAAACTTTCACCAAAAACTCAAAAACATATCATTATTTTTTTAAAAAGACTATGCCTGAAGAGCGTGAACATTAAAAATGTATATCACTTTGCAAAACACAAAGTCATTTATCAATGACCTTTCAAAATTATTTTAATCCTTTTTGATTCAGTTTTCTTGCACACTTATGATACAATGTTCTTTATAAGTCAGCCCTACAGGCAGAATTTGCAATTAAATGATGTCAGTTTCGTATTTTGCAATCATATACTTCAAGTAGAAAATTATTTAATTTCTATAGTGGTTTTCTCTGGTGGTGTAGTAGATAAGGCATTTGGTTGCTAACCAGGTCAGTGGTTCAAACCCACCAGCTGCTCCATAGAAGGAAGATAGGGCAATCTACTTCTGTAAAGATTTACAACCTAGGAAATCCGGGGGAGGGGGGGGTGTCACTATGAGTCAGAATCTATTCAATGGCAGTGAGTTTGGTTTTTGGATAGTGGTTTATTATTTCATCCAACTCATAGAAATTAAAGTAAAACCTTGGAAGTTCATTCTATCGGTGCTGAAATAATTGACATTATTGTGAATACTGTTTCAAATTCAGTTAAAAAATTCAACATTGCTGATAAAATTATTTATTTTATGATATTATGCATACATATTTGGCAGAGCATAGGGTTATGGTAAAAACAATGTTCTCATTAAATTAAAACATGTAGTTTGGATGTGGTTGTGGTGTAATATTTTATATAATAGAAGCTGACATTCTACCAATGAAAACAGAAGCTGTAATATAAAAAACTCTAAATATTTTGGGAGCTCTGGTAGCATAGTGGCTAAGGCACTTGACTGCTAACCAGAAGGCTGGTGGTTCAAAAATATTTTAATATATAAACTTGAACATAAAATTTTTATGATATAGCTGAATTTGAATAAAATAAAACTACTCTAATATAGTGGTATATATTTCTTCTTTTTTGCTGTCCATTATCAAGTTGATTTCAGGAATAATTAAGTCTTTGGAGAATTTTTTTTATAAATTAACTTAAATATAACCATAATGATAAAGGAAATTTTATCTAAAGAAGTCCCAAATTTTTATTGAATTTTTGTTAAAATAATATTTAACAACTTAAGTAACAAACATAGTTCTCTAAATAAAAGCATTTGAAACTTTTAGCAAATTAAATTATTGCAAAGCATTATTGTGAAACTTTTCCAATGATAGAAGTGAAGAAATTAACTTATGATCTCAAATGGAGTGTAAAATAGAAATTTTAACTGCAAATTGGAATATATTAATTTGTGAGAAGAGTCTTTTAATGGAGCTTCTATTTTAATTAAGGAGCCCTGGTGGCACTGTGGTTAAGTCTTTGGCTGCTGCTAACTGAAAGTAACCACAAGGTCAGAGGTTTGAGCCCACCAGCCATTCCTTGGGAGAAAGAGGTGGCAAAATGCTTCCATAAATATTCCAAAAACAAAAAAACCCCACCAAACTCACTGTCGCTGAGTTGACTTGACTCATAGTGACCCCTCCTGGGGTTTCCCAGGCGGTATCTCTATGGAAGTAGATTTCCCAATCTTCCTTCTGAGCAGTGGCTGGTGGGTTTGAACCTCCAGCCTTCTGGTTAGCAGTTAAAAGTCTTATGCACTAGGCCACCAGAGCTCTCTCCGTAAAGATTACGGCCTTGAAAACCCTGTGGGGCAATTCCAGTCTGTCCAATAGGGTCACTATGAGTCAGAATTGATTTTACGACTGTGGGTTTGCTTTTGGTTTATGTTATGCTTTTGGTTTATGTTTGGTTTATGTTCCAAAATGGAATGAAACTGAGAAGCACTATGACTTTACAAAATACAAGTTTGGCAAAACATTAAAAGTCATACAGAGAGACAATTTATTTGATGAAATTTGTCTTGTAATAATATTTGTTGAAGAAAAGTACAAAAGCACTCTGAATGGAGGCAAAATGGTAGAACCTGTGGAAACACTTGGGCTAAATTTTGACACCATTCAGTACACAAATTTAAAATTGATAGTATCCTCTATTTAGCGGTGTGTGCTCTGTGCTTATGAAGCATTTCAGCATCTATACGGTGGGTTCTTAACTAAAATACTCTCTACAGATGTACCAAATGAAGATGTCAGTAATTCCAAAATATTGTAGAAAACTTCAGGCAGTTTTATGAAAACAGTGAAAAATGAATAAGACTGTATAGGAAAAATATATTCTTCAGAAAAATAACAGGACATGATATTAGATATAGACATTGTTAAGAAACTTATTAAAGTGAAAATAATTATTCTAGTTTTATTAGTTATTGTTCAGATTTTTGATATGAGTAAATTACGCTTAAAGCATAATGTGTTACATTTAGTTTTTCAGAAGATTTTATTTTCAAAAAATAGTTTTTGAATACTACTATTTTAAAGGTCCAATAATGCAAATAATTTACTAGTCAACAATATTTCAAAATATTAAAAAAAAACTTCACTGCTGTTGAGTCGGATCCAACTGATAGCAACCACTCCTTGGGTTTCCAAGGCAGTATCTCTATGGAAGTAGATTGCCCAATTTTCCTTCCAAGAAGTGGCTGGAGGGTTTGAACCACCAACCTTCTGGTTAGCAGTCAAATGCTTTAGGCACTGTGCCACCAGAACTCCCTTCAAAATACTGTATAACCTTAATTATTTTCTCTGCTTCCTTTCTCAATAGTGCCCTCTCTTGGATGATTAATTATGTGGTCACCTTACATATAAAAGATATGATAGCAAAAATCCTATATCTTGAGATTCATCCTGGATCAACTGTACTTGGCACTTGGGTGGCTTCTACTAGGCATGGACCTGAACTAGTACATTTTGCTTGCTTCCCACTCTTTCCTGCCTTATTTCCACCCTTAACTTTTGGATCTCAGTAGTTCTAATTACTGCTACATCTCTTGCCTCAATAGCTAGGCAGAAGAAGTAATATGACTCTTCTGTTTTGGCCTTGGAAACAAAACGGTTCTTGAAAATTCCTCCCTTGGAAGCTGCATTGACTTGACCTTCCTTCCTGAGTCTTCCTTCGAGCCCTTTTGAGTTCTGTACTTGGCAATTGTTGATTGTCAGTCTCTAGTTGTCATCATTATCATTTCTTTAATTTGTTCATGTTTTATTTTTCCTTTCAAGAGAATGTATTAGGTATTTCAGTGACTTCCTGTCCCTGAGTAACAGTGTTTAATTTACTTATGCTTTACTTTCAATTATCAAGAATAGATACCTGATATTAAGACCAAAGCCTACAAATAGGTTTACTTGTTTACATTTTAATTTGTTGACAATTTTTAATCAGGAAACTTTATGTTTTTTGTTATTTCTGATCATCCTAATTCCAGGACAAACTCATTATACGGGCAACTATTTGTTGGTTTCAGAAAGGCCCATACTGCATCAGGAAATCTGCTAACTTGAGTTTGTCATCTTGGAATACAAAGGAGATTTCTATCTATTAGAGTATTGCCCAGAAAAGGTGGCCAGCTGCAATTAGGTTAAGGTTCATCCATGGAAATGAGCTTTTTTTCTGATGATCCTATGATTAGTAACCTTGTGTGTAAAAAATAAAGCTTCTAGCTTGATAATACTCAGGAACTCGTTTTTGAAAAAAATAAAACAAAAGCAAAGAAACAAAACTCATTAGAATAGTAAAAAAATTAAGATATGTTCCTGGGGTTACTTTAATTCGTCTTCTTTTTTTTTTTTTTTTTCTCACTCTGTCATCATATTTTATTCAAGAATTTTTTATATCTTATCCTTCTGAGTTATCAGCTTTTTTCTTCTGGTTACTTTAATTCTTACAAATATGACAGGAATTGTGTCATATAAAGGATAATAGCTTTTCTACAAGAGAGCTCTGGTGGTGTAGTGGACAGGGCACTTGACTGCTAACCAGAAGGTCAGTGGTTCAAACCCACCAGCTGCTCCGCTGAAGGACGAGAGGGCAATCTACTTCCATAAAGATTAGGAGTTTTGGTGGTGTAGTGCCTAAGGCACTTGACTATTAACTACAAGGCTGACGGTTCAAACCCAGCCACTCCTCGGAAGAAAGGTTGGGCAATTTACTTCCGTAGTGATACCACCTCGGAAACCCAAGGAGGGGTCACTGAGTCAGGTCTGACTCGACGGCACATAACAACAACAACAACAGCTTTTCTGCAACCCATGTAGTATAAAATACTGCCAACAGTGTACATCTCAGGAAATAAGTAATAACTTTTTGTTCCACATTCAACTAATTATTCAAGGGGTATGTTTCATACCACTTGGATTAACTACACTTTTTCTTTTGTACTTCAGACACCCTTGAAATATACTCTTCTGACAGCCAAAATTTTAGGCTGTCTGCATGTGGCTTTGTATATTTCTATCACCATCTGGGAAGAGTTTATATGTCACTTGGATTGTAATATTTCTGTACTGATAATGTCTAAAATGATTTATTCTTCTCTCATCTAGATGGCTGTGGACTTGTGAAGCAAATCTCCCAGGAGATAGTAATTTCCATTTTTTTTTGAGCACTGGTTTCTGCCAGTGGTTTGGGGTCCTTGAATACTGCATTGAAACTATCCTGACAATGGCACCTGCAATGAAATCGTATATACTGTATGTGCTTTTAACTTGTTTAGTTTTTTGTTGCACTTTTACCGACTAAAGAAGGTGGCATTTATGACTTGCTGGCTAATAATTCCTGCTGCATTTGGATTAATGGTTCAGAATAAGTCAGAAATCCCTATGTGAAATTCAGTAACAAGACAATTTGATGTCTAAGGTCGATCTTTTCACCTGTTTTGGGGCTTGACCAAACAGAAAACTGATAAAGGAGTGTTTTATAAACATTTGTTACATCATTTCAAATTGTTGCTGCAGTGAAGTGTACTGGCTCATATATCAGATAACTTTAAATGAAAGAAAACTGAACTTGAAGGGACACAGTAGACTTTTGTCTTTTTTTTAATGATTTTTTTACTGATCAATGAACAATGAGATCTTTTCTCTTTCTGATTAATTTTTTGGTTATAACATATTAACATATCATGAAATTATTATTTTCTATGTGTATGGTTTTATAATTTTGAACACATAGATTTGTGTAATCACCACCACAATCAAAACATGGAACACTTTTATCTCCCTCCAAAATTTCCTCCTGCCTCGCTTCTGTGGTCATACTGCCCTCACTTCTAAGCCTTGGCAACTATTGATCTGCTTCGTTTCTATATATTTTTCTTTCAGAATGAAATTTGTAGAATCATACAATATATTACATTTAGAGATTGGTTTCTTTTTACTCAGTCAGCATAATGTTTTTAATATTCACCCATGTTGGTGTGTCTAACATAGTTTATTCCATTTAATTGCTGAATAATATGGTAAGAATGTAACACAATTTGTTATCCATTCATCCGTTGAAGGACATGTGGTCCCCCTCTCCCCAGGATTTGGAGGGTATGGATAAAGTTGCTATAAATATTCCTGTTCAGATTTTATAGGAATAATATTTCATTTCTCCAGGATAAATATCTACGGCAGAATTGCTGATAATATGATAGCTGTAAGTTCAATGTGTTAAGAAACTGCCACATTGTTTTACAAAACGCCCTTACCATTTTGCATTCCCAAAGCAATGTGCAAGAGTTCCAGTTGCTCTGCACTGTTGCCAACATTTGGTAGTGTCAGTAGTGATACCGCCTTGGAAACTCAAGACTCAAGGAGGGGTTGCTATGAGTAGGATCCAACTTGACGATGGCAATGTGTCTGGTTTTTTTTTTTTTTTTTGGTTAATAGGTTAACAGTGATGTTTTACTGTGCTGTTAATTTGTATCTATCTATAGGCTAACCATCTTGAACATATTATCACATGCTTCTTTTCCATTTATATATCTTCTTTGGTGAAGTGTTGGTTCAAATCTTTTCTTTGTTTTTTTTTATGGTTGAGGTTTGTGAATTTCTTTTTAAAATATAAATTTTCCACACAAGTCCTTTGTCAGAATTGCCACACTTTGTGTGTACATACACTATATATTTATTTGCTTCTATCCATTGGACTACTTTCAAAGCTTAATTAGCATGATCACCATGAACTTCCTTTTTCTAGTACTTAAAAAACTTAAAATTCTGCCCCCCACCTCCTGCCCCAATGAACTACTTAGTCAGTTTCTTCACTGAACTGTGTTCCTTGCCTAGCAAGTTCATAGATTCAGGTTTTTTAAAAATAAAAAAAAAAATCTGGTGGCTTTTTTGTGTGACAGTATGAATCCTGACTCAGCTACCTTCTAAGCAGACTGCCTTGGACATATTATTTAATCTTCCAGGGTCACAATTTACCTCATAAGATAAAGACATGTCTTAGAATTTTTGTGAAAATTAAATATGATGATACACATAAAGTGTTCAATTAAAATCTGGCACACATTGGAAGTTCAATAAATATCTGTCTTTGCGCTATCTGTAATATTTGTTTTGGCTGATTCCATACAGTTTAAGAATATGATTTAATCTTGCAAGTTAATGCACAGAGAACAAACTTTAGAAAAATAGTCTGGCAGAAAAATAAGATTTTCAATAATAAATATTATAGAGTTTTGTATTCTCTGCCAGATATTGTAGTTCTGAGACTAGCTGTTTAGGAACGAGGGAAATTGGCCTGTCAATTATATTATGGACAACTGCATAATTTACTTCCTTAACAAACTCAATTAAATCTACAGCTATGGATGGGAAGAGGCCAAAAAAAGTGATTAGAGCTCATAAAGGCATTAGCAGTCCAGTAATTATATAACGAAGAACAAGCAAGTGCTTCCACAATCACGGAAGAAACATAAGGTACTTAGTTAAATAGTTATGTGATGCTAATCAAAGACTATTTTTTTCTGACAGTAAATTGTTAATTGTGATTTATTTATCCTGAGTAATTAAGTTCTTTTAGCTTTTCCTAATATAACGGTCAAGACTTTAAGGAATGAATTGTTTGTCTTTTAAAAATTATTTTGTAATGTATGTAAGTATATGATTTAACTTCAAAGGATAATACAAAAATACAAACAAGGACAAACTTTAGAAAAATAGTTAATTTCTAGAAAGGAAAAAAAATCTCTTGTGAGCCAATACCAAGATTCTTTTTCGACTGGACCATTTTATCCACATGGATCATTTTAAAGACACTGGATGTTGGTGCTTGGCTCCGGCCTTCAGACACTCTGATTTAATTTGCTAATTACTGTGGAATTTGTATTGGACATCAGGAATTTAAAAAACCTCCCTATGTGATTCTAACATGCAACAAAATTTGGGAACCACTGGATTATATATAAGTGAAAAAATTGTCTATTTAAATGTCACTCTTGACTGACAACTGTGTGGGAAGGGAATAATGATCCATAACAAGACTTTAAGTTAAACTTCAGAAATTTGCTTAAGCATTTTCCCATAAATTTAATTTCTTCTCCAAAGGAAATAAAGGTTAGTTTCCATACCAAGTTTGAGACACTTTTTCTTTTACACAAGTGTTTTTTCCAAAAAGAAATTTGATTCTTGACCTGTCACTTTCTCACTGCCTCACTCACTCGCTGAGTCATATTGGGAACATCTTAACTTTATCAGCCTTTAGCTTACTTATCAGTAAATAATGATTACATCTTTTTAGCTCTAATATTCTGCACTTTTAAAGTAACAAACATAATAATTAGTACTGTCAAATGAAAAAAGGAGTAGTAAATTTTATGAAATATTGCCTTTAATATATGCAGTCTGAATAAGTTGAGCCATCTTGGGGTAGGCAGCAGCACGGAGTTGCATTTAAAACATGTCCTGCATGTGTGCAAGTACACAGGTACAGATATCCAATTCTATAATTCTTCAAGACTAAGAGAAGACTAATGATGGAGTTTCAACAGGCCCTGTTTACTCAGTGTTTAAGTGCTTGGCTGCTAACATAAAGGTTGGCAGTCTGAACCCTCAGGCCTTCCACTGGACAAAGATGTGGCAGTTTGTTTCCATAAAGATCAGCCTTGGAAACCCTCTGGGGTATTTCTACTCTGTCCAGTAGGGTCAGTCACTATGAGTCAGAATTGACTTGACAGCAATGGGATTGGTTAATAATGGAATTATTTTATGCAAAGTATATCAAAATGTCCTAAAAATTCTCTTTAACAATTTCTTCTTCATACCACAAAAGAGTTGTTTCCATTGACCCCCTCCTCCACTTCCTATTCTAGGTCTTCACTCCAAAAACCAGTCTCCTCTCTAGAACTCTTACAGCAATCAGTATATTTTTCTTCTAACAGTGGCTCAGTCAGGATTTCTACCAAATTTTCTTCTGTTACATCCAGAGAACTTGGGACTGTTTGTAGGGAGGAGAGGCCTGGAATTCAATTGGAATCTGATTTCTTTTTCTTCTAGGAGGGTGTTTTTATCTGCTGAGAAGTAATATGGAGTATTCAATTATTATAATTCCTACCGACTGCAATGAGTCATGAGATAGTCTTCCATGCCACAGTTAAAACAAATGAATCTATTTCCAAAGTTTTGGGCAGTGCTAAGCTGTTATGGATCCTATCTTACAATGTAACACATCCTGAGAGAGCCGGGGATTAGTGTCTACTTGGTGTAGTAATCCTGTTTTTAAATCATGCCACACTAGAAGTAGATTAGAAGAAATACTTAGGCTCCACTAGAACCTAAGTCTTTGGCTGGATCAAAGAAGATCGCTTAATTGGAGGTGAAGGATTAATTTTATTTCTATTCACTGGGATTGTAATGGTGGCAAGAGACTGAATTATAACTATATTACTTTGGTCCCCCAGGGTCACCCTGTTAACTCTGTCATAAAATCAAAATTTGATCATGCTTCCTACAGATGTCCATGGGGGCCACTTTCTCTTTCTCCTCTCTAATTAGCTTTCTTCATAGTGAGAATTCACGTCTATAGTTAATCTTGGCTGTCCTTTTCTCTAACACTGATCTAATTCAGCTGTTTCTGGTTCTCCAAATTGTGTTGTCCCACAATTGTGCAATTGTCTCATTATCTGACTTTCTTATTGGAAAAGGCACTATTTGTTTGCTTCGGGGAAGATGAGCATATAAGCAAAAGAAACCAAATCCTTGGTGTGTGAGCTGATTCTGACCCATAGTGACTCTATAGGACAGAGTAGTACTGCTCCAGAAGATTTTCTAGGCTGTAAATCTTTGTGGAAGCTGACTGCTGCATGTTTCTCCTTCAGAGAAGCTGGTGGATTTGAACCATGGACCTTGTGGTTACCAGCCATGTGCTTAACCACTGTGGCACAGGGGCTCCTATAAGGAAAAGAATTTTTTTTTTTTGCATCTTGAATTGGATTTTTGCATCCACACTAAAACATTAGTTCCCAAAACTAAGCTTTGTAGAGACAGAATGAATTTTCTAAATTCTTAAGTTTCTATTAATATATTAAGGGCTAGGTCTTATGGGCTTGAATGACAAGGTTTCTATAAACCAGGAGTATAGGAGATTTTCTGCGTGCAGGAAGGAAGAAAATTCTTCTGAATTCAACCTTGACAGAATAAGGGGAGAGAAGGTGAGAGAGTGATAAATCAAGAAATCAGATTTGGAGGATTGTGAGGTGTGGTTAATAAGCATCGGGAGATGCTCCACAGTTGATCTGGAGCTACGTCCAACACGATGAGGGAAAACTTGTACAATGCTGATGGAGAATGCAGTAAGCCCATGTCAGGCTCTTTGGTCTCATGGCCTATATGTGGTAGTCTCGGGATCTAGAACCTTTGAATCCTGGTGGTTGATGTTGGTGGGAGTGGAATGTGGAGTTGCCAAATGAATTTGTGGGACTGGTGAAGTCTGGAGTGGACCTAAGGGTAGGGTAACTCTATGAATAGAGGCAGGTGGTTGGGTCCATAAACTTTTGTCTGGACCTGACATATAGGGCCAGCCACACATCAGAAAATACAAAATAAAAGAACAAACAAAACAGGTCTTCATCATCAGCCCAGCAGCAGAGAAAAGTAGGAGACTAGAAGACTGGTCAGACTCACTTTCTATTCCATGAAGATCTCTCCCATGTCATCATGTTGATGTTGTTGTTATGTGACATCAAGTCAGACCCGACTCATAGTGACCCCTCCTTGGGTTTCTGAGGTAGTATCACTACTGAAGTAGATAGCCCAACCTTCCTTCTGAGGAGGGGCTGGTAGGTTTGAACCGCCTGCCTTCTGGTTAGCAGTCAAGTGCCATGTCATCATAAGTCATCATAAAGCTCTACTACAAAGCAAGATGCCATCTTGGGCAGAAATAGGGTAAGGAGAGAAACTCTGAAAGATGAAGAATTTACCTAAAAGATTGAATTAGCCCAAAGAAATGAACCAATTACCAAAGCCAAAGAAGAGGAAACTGAAGCTTTTTGCCAACTTCAGCAGCCTGAAATAGACCAAACATGCAATCAAGATGTGTTGATTATCACCAATGATTGGAATGCAAAAGTTGGAAACAAAAAGAATCACCAGTAGCTGGAAAATATGGCCTTGGTGATAGAAATAATGCTGGAGATAGCACGACAGAATTTTGCAAGACCGATGCAAATATCTTCTTTCAACAACACAAATGATACCAATACATGTGGACATCACCAGATGGAGTACACAGGAGTCAGATCAACTACGTCTATGGAAAGACACGAGGAGAAGCTCAAAACTTCAGTCAAAACAAGACCAGGAGCTGACTGTGGAACAGATCATCAACTTCTCATGTGCAAGTTGAAGTTGATGTTGAGGACAATCAAAACAAGTCCATGGGAGCCAAAATACAACCTTGAATTCCCTCCTGAATTTAGAGATAATCAAAAGAATAGATTTGATGCATTGAAGACCAATGACCAAAAACCAGAGGAATTGTGTGACGAAATCAAGAACATCATCCATGAAGAAAGCAAAAAGTCATAGGAAAGGAAGAAAAATCAAGAACATCATCCATGAAGAAAGCAAAAAGATAGGAAAGGAAGAAAAGACCACAATGGATGTCAGAAGAGACTCTGAAAATTGGCCTTGTATGGAGCGTAGCTAAAGCAAATGGAAGAAATGACAAGATGAAAGAGGTGAACAGAAGATTTCAAAGAGCAGCTTGAGAAGACAAAGTCAACTATTATACTGAAATGTGCAAAGACCTAGAGTTAGAAAAGTGAAAGGCAAGAACACACTTGGCATTTCTCAAACTGAAAGAACTGAAGAAAAAATTCAAGCCTCAATTTGCAATATTGAAAGATTCTGTTGGCAAAATATTGAATGATGCAGGAGCCACCAAAAGAAGATGGAAGGAATACACAGAGTCACTGTGCTAAAAAGAATTGCTTGATGTTCATCCATTTCAGGAGGTGGCATATGATCAAGAACCAATGGTATTCAAGGAAGAAGTCGAAGCTACACTGAAGAATTGGTGAAAAACAAGGCTCCAAGAATTGATGGAATACCCATTGAGATGCATAAACAAATGGATGCTGTGCTGGAGGCACTCCCTTGTCCATGCCAAGAAATTTAGAAGACAACTACCTGGCTGACTGACTGGAAGAGATCCATATTTATACCCATTCCAAAGAAAGGTGATCCCACAGAATGTGGAAATTGTCAAACAATATCATCAATATCACACACAAGTAAAATCTTACTAACAATAATTTAAAAGTGGTTACAGCAGTATATTGGCAGAGAACTTCCAGAAATGCAAGCTGGATTCAAAAGAGGACATGGAATGAGGGATATCATTGCTGATGTAAAATGGATCTTGGCTTAAAGCAAAGAATGACAGAAAGATGTTTACTTGTGTTTTATTGACTATGCACAGGCATTCAATTATGTGGATCATAACAAATTATTGACAACATTGAGAAGAATAGGAATTCCAGAACACTTAACTGTACTCATTAGGAGTACAGTATATGGACCAGGAGGCTGTCATTTGAACAGAACTGGGGGGTAACTGCGTGGCTAAAAAATCAAGAAGGGAGTGTATCAGAGTTATATCCTTTCATCATACTTATTCAATCTGTATACTGAACAAATAATCTGAGAAGCTGGACTATATGAAGAAGAGCATGGCATCAGAGTTGGAGGAAGATTCATTAATAAAATGTGATATGCATATGACACAACTTTGCTTGCTAAAAATGAGGATGACTTGAAGCACTTACTGATGAAGATTAAAGACTTCAGTCTGCAGTATGGATTACATCTCAATATAAACAAAATGAAAATCCTCACAACTGGTCCAATAAGCAGCATCAAAATAAATGGAGAAAAGATTGAAGTTGTTAAAGATTTCATATTACTTGTTTCCACGGTCAACATCAATGAAAGCAGAAAGACACCAGACATATACACTGTATCTGTATATGTGTAACTATTTATATTTGCACTGGGAAATCTGCTGCAAAAGACCTCTTTAAAGTGCTGAAGATCAAAGATATCTCTTTAAAGACAAAGATGTGCTTAACCCAACCTCTGGTATTTTTCAATGGCCTCAAATGCAGGCGAGAGATGAACAGTGAACAGGGAAGAATGAAGAAGAGTCGATGCTTTTCAGTTGTGGTGTTGGCGAAGAATACTGAAAGTACCATGGACTGCCAAAAGAATGAATAAATATGTCCTGGAAGAAGTGCAGCTGGAATGCTCCTTGGAAATGAGAATAGCCAGTCTTCATCTGACCTTCTTTGGTCATATTGTCAGAAGGGATCATTCCCCAGAGAAAGATATTATGCTTGGTAAAGTGGAGGGTCTATGAAAAAGGGGAAGGCCCTCAACAAGATGGATTGACACAGTGGCTGCAACAATGGGCTCAGGTACAGCAAGGATTGTGAGGCTGGCACAGGACTGAGCAGTGTTTCGTTCTGTTGTACGTACGGTTGCTATGAGTTGGAGCCGACTCAATGGCCCATAAAAACAACAACAAAGAAATGAAAATCTGTAAGAGCTCGAACTATCCTGTATTGGCATGGTGCTTCCCTTCCCCACTGTTTAATGGGCTTTTGCTTTTAGAAAAAAGTTAAATCAGTTCTGAAAAATAAGAGTTACAGTTCCTCTGCGTGTTTAGGTAGTGATGTATACATTTTCATCCCTCCTACTTATAAATTCTAACAACCCTCCACCTTGGTGTATCCTCTTTCTGGGGCAGCTAGGCAGTTGACACAAAACAGGAGGAATCTTTGTGTCTGTGACTCCTCATATAATCCCAAATTTTAGATGTTTGATCTTTCACTTAGACTCAT
This sequence comes from Orycteropus afer afer, assembly GCF_000298275.1. Classification (NCBI taxonomy): domain Eukaryota; kingdom Metazoa; phylum Chordata; class Mammalia; order Tubulidentata; family Orycteropodidae; genus Orycteropus; species Orycteropus afer. The sequence goes on from NW_006921961.1 coordinate 1,747,018, forward strand.
GAATTTTCACTGAGAAAAGTCTGTTAGCTTTGTAGTGTTTTGGTGGCATTGGTTAATTCTTAATTCATCCATATTTATTCACCAAATAAACATTTATTGAGCACCAACAAGGTGACAGGAAAATATCACTGTCTCTGGGAGCTTACATTCTAGGGATGAGAGGCAGGCAATAAGATAAAAAGTGCTCAAGATGAGAATGTATGCTAGACTTGTCTTTCTTGCATAATGGTGCCAAGAAGCAAGCAGCTTTTCCCCATGTTCCAGATGTCTGCTGATGGCAACCTGGCTTCCAGGGGATACGGTCTTCACAGAAGAACGGAGCAAAGACTGTAAACAAGTATAATCTTGTCTGTCACAGTCTTGTCCTTTACTTTTGGAAAGGATTCTAAAACCTTAAGAAATCTAATGTTTGTATAGACTGACTCCACAGCCTGGAATGTCACATGATGATTTTTTTTGACTTTTTCAATTTAGTGAACTCACATAGTGCCTTGTGACCACATAAATCAGCGTTTCTGTGTCCTCACTTGCCAGCATGGCAAAGACCCAGCCTGAGGATCTGCTCAAGCAGCAAATGATGCTTTCCACTTGGAAAGTAGAAAGGGCAAAGTAGGCATGTGATTATTCATTTTTAATATGTTATCCCTGACACATATTAATATGCTTACTTTTATCATTTCAGAAATGAATCTTTTTTTAAATCTCAGTCTACTCAGTCACTTTCTCTTCTCAAGACAAATACCAACTGTCATACTCCACATATATTAATATATCTGTGACTTTGTGTTAATATGCATATATATATATAAATATATGAATATACTGTATATGTGTAACTATATATATTCAGTTAATTTGCTCAATAAATTTGGAATGAGGTCAGATATATAAATTTAAAATGAAGTGCATGGTGTGGAGTCACCTTGTAGGAAGCAATTTGACCTTCGTTCTCAATTCTTTTGAGCCAGACCAATACCTGAGGGCAATGAGTGTAGGGTGATCAGACCACCTGGGGGACACAATGCTGACTAAACTCCATAAAGCATGATGTAATCTATCATAGCCACATGGCGAGGTTGATAATCTGAGTCCTAAGACTCAGATGGAGCTTCCTGGTTGGTGACCATGCCAGGGAGAGAGGAGTATGTCACTCTGGAAAATGGAATCTCTGTGCTGTGACCCATCCTAAACCTCACCTTATGCATCTCTTTGCATCTTTTCTGGTTATAATAAATCTATAGCCATAAATATGAGGTATTCCTTGTGAGTTCTTTGAGTTGTTCCAGAAAATTAATGAACCCTCAGCGTCAGTGAGAGCCATCAGGGTTGGTGTCTGTCTAGTTGGCAGTCTGAAAGAAGGTGTTCTTCTAATGTGTGAGCTCTGACCTAGCTCTGGTAGCTAAGGTCAGAAAAATTCTACATGGACAGGTGTCCATCTAACTTGTGAGCTCTGACTCAGCTCTGGGTAGCTAGGGTAGGAGAGAGAGTGTGTTGCATGAGTGGCGACAAGGATAGAGAAGTGGAAAGGTAAGGATTGGATCCATTTCCACACTTTGAGAACTGGATTCACCCTTAGCTTTACCACACAGTTAGAAATGAAGGTGGGATGGGACTTACCCACTGTGTCCCTGGCTTAGTGCATGAGGTCAGGTATATAAATTAGTAAGCAAGCAAAATTAATAAAGCCTTATAACCTTAACTAAGTAAGAGATATTCTAGTAAATCAATCCAACACAAAGTTTTCTCTCTCTTCCCATAACTATAGTGATTTTCTTTACAGCCTCTTCCCCCCACCCCCTGTGTATTGTGGCCACTTCCCCCTGTATTTCCCTGAATGTTCTAATGGCATAAATTATTAAATTCTTTAAAGGGAAATATGTGTAATTTGGCTTATAAGTTGGCCCTGTACTTTAAACTATTTATTAGTAAACTTTACCTTGACAAAATAAACAGGCACATTTAATGAAAGAAGGATTTACTACAATTTTACATAACCTTATGCTTAATTTAGCTTAGATTGGGCTTAATTTTAAAGGCTTATTACTAAATTAGTAATAAAATTAATTGATTTTTATTATAAAAAGTTTTGAGAATGCAGAATAGTATGGAAAATTATATGAAGAATAGCAATGTATCTGCCATCTGATCTTTATCAATCTTAACCTCCTGCCATATTTGTTGTTGTTGTTGTTGTTAAGTGCCGTCGAGTCGTTTCCGACTCATAGCGACCCCATGCACAGCAGAACGAAA
>NW_006921961.1:1751502-1795190 GCF_000298275.1 Orycteropus afer afer
GATTCTTCTTTGTTTCCAACTTTTGCATTCCAGTCACCAGTGATAATTAACACATCCTGATTGCATGTTTGGTCAATTTCAGACTGTAGAAGCCATATTTACATCCCAAAATATGGACAAAATATTGAATGATGCAGGGAACATCAAAAGAACATCAGAATCACTGTACCAGAAAGAACTGGGTGATGTTCAAGCATTTCAGGAGGTAACATATGATCAAGTACTGATGGTATTGAAAGAAGAAGTCCAAGATTCACTAAAGGAATTGGCAAAAAACAAGGCTCCACAAACTGACAGAATACCCATTGAGATCTTTCCACAAACAGATGAATGCTGAAGGAGCTCACATGTCTATGGCAAGAAATTTAGAAGACAGCTATCTGACCAACTAACTTGAAGAAGTCCATATCTGTGCCCATTCCAAAGAAAGGTGACCCAACAGAATGCAGATATTATTGAAAAATATCATTAATATTCCACATACATAAAATTTTGCTGAGGATAATTCAAAAATGGATGCAGCAGTAGATCAAAATAGAATTGCCAGAAATTCAAACTGGTTTCAGAAGAGGACATGGGATAAGGGATATCATTGCTGATGTCTGATGGATCTTGGCTGAAAGCAAGAATTCCAGAAAAATGCTTTTTTTTTTTTTTTACCAAAAATGTATTTTATTTCCTATGCAAATGCATTCAACTGTGTGGGTTGTAACAAATTATGGATAACATTGGGAAGAATGGGAATTCCCGAACAATTAATTGTGCTCATGAAGAACCTGTACATAGACCAAGGCAGTCATTTGAACAGAACAAGTGGATACTGCATGGTGTAAAATCAGGAAAAGTGTGCCTCATCATTGTATTTTTTCATTGTATTTATTCAATCTGTAAACTGAGCAAATAATCCAAGAATCTGGACTATATGAGGACGAATGCTTTGTCAAGATTGGAGGAAGACTCATTAACAATCTGTGATATGCAGATGACACAACTTTGCTTGCTGGAAGTGAAGATGACTTACTTACTGATGAAGGTCGAAGACTACAGCCTTCAGGATGGATTACCCCTCAGCATAAAGAAAACAAAAGTCCTCACAGCTGGTCCATGATAAAGTAGAAAAGACTGAAGTTGTCAAGGATTTCATTTTAATTGGATCCACAATCAATGCTCATGGAAGCAGCAGTCAAGAAATCAAAAGATGTATTGCATTAGGCAAACCTGCTTCAAAGGACCTCTTTAAAGTATTAAAGAGCAAAGATGTCACTTTGAAGACTAAGGTGCACAAGACCCAAGACATAGTATTTTCATAGCTTCACATGGATATGAGAGCTGGACAATGAATAAGAAAGATCGCAGAAGAATTGATTCATTTGAATTGTGATGTTGGCAAAGGACATTGGCAAAGAATACCATGGACTATCAGAAGAATGAACAAATCTATCTTGGAAGGAGGACAGCCAGAATGCTCCTTAGAATTGAGACTAGCCAGATTTCATCTCTCATACTTTGGTCATGTTATCAGGAGAGACCAGCCCCTGGAGAAAGATATCATGTGTGGTAGAGCAGAGGGTCAGAGGAAAAGGGGAAGACCCTCAATGGGACGGACTGACACAGTGGCTGCAACAATGGGCGCAAGCACAGCAAGGAGTGTGAGGGTGACACAGACCAAGGCAGTGCTTTGTTCTGTTCTACATGGGGTCGCTATGAGTTGAAACTGACTCGATGATGCCTAACAACAACACATTTACATTGACCGAAGAGGAACTGATGCATTTGAATTCTAATGTTGGCAAAGAGGAAAGAATATGAAGAATATTCATAAAGAATATGGAATATACTATTGACTGCCAGAAGAACAAACAAATCTGTCTTGGAAGAAGTACAGCCAGAATGCTCCTTATAAGTGAGGATGGTGAGACTTAGTGTCACAGATTTTGGACAGGTGATCAGGAGGGAGCAATCCCTGCAGAAGGACATTTTGCTTGGTAAAGTAGAGGGTGAGAGAAAAAGAGGAAGACCATCAGTGAGATGGGCTGACGCAATGGCTGCCACAATGGCTCACACATCCCTACTATTGTGGGGATGGCACAGAACCTGGCAGTGTTTTGTTCTGTCATACATGGGGTTGCTGTGAGTCTGAACTAGCTTGACAGCATCTAACAATAAAATAATAATTATTTACATCAGTTTTAAATAAACAGTGCCTAAGGCACTTGACTGCTAACCAGAAGGCTGGCAGTTCAAACCCATTAGCCCTCCTTGGAAGGAAGGTTGGGCAATCCACTTCCATAGTGATACTGCCTCGGAAATCCAAGGAGGGGTCGCTATGAGTCACGTCCGACTCGATGGCACATAACAACATACACATACTCAGATATTTACACATGTTCCTTGTCAAATTTATTACCCTCCTTCTGAATCTTTTCTAGAAGATATTCACTATCCTGAAGTATGTTTATTTTTCCCATGCTTGTATGAGTACTTTGATTACATATTCTTGTAAACATAAGCCACACATGTACTATTTTACATATTAAAAATTTACATAAATATTATATTGTGGAAATCTTTTGCAAGTTGCACTTTCTTCATTCATTATATTTATGAAATGTATCATATTGATAAATGTAGTATTTAAAAAAATAAAAACGCCAAAAAAGAACCCAAAGAAAAAATAAAACAAATTAATAACCCAATGAAGGGCAATTAAAAAAATTCCCTTTTTTTTTCCTATTTAGATATAGTAAAGGTACCTCACACCACACACACTAACTCAAAATTGACCAAAGGTCTAAATCTTAAACCTAAAGCTATAAAGTTCATGAAAGAAAGCATAAGAACAAAGCTAGGAGCTCTAATTTATGGCATAAGTAGACTATCAGATGTAACTAATAATGCTCAAATAACAGAATATAAAGTAAATAACTGGGACCTCATAAAAATTAAACACTTATGTTCACCAAAAGAGTAAAAGGAGAACCTATGGACTGGGAAAGAATTTTTGGCAATGACATATCTGACAAAGGTCTAATCTATAAAATTTATAGAACACTTCAACACCTCCAAAACAAAAATACAAACAATCCAATTAAAAAATGGGCAAAGGACGTGGACAGATACTTGACCAAAGAAAACATTCAGGCAGCTAACAAACACACAAAAAGATGCTTGTGATCATTAGCCATTACAGAGATGGCAAATCAACATTGCAATGAGATACTACCTTACCCAGGCAAAATGATATTGGTTGAGAAAACAGAGAACAACAAATGCTGGTGAGGATGTGGGGAGATTGGAACTCTCACACACTGATGGTGGGATTGTAAAATGATACAAACACCATGGAAAACATTACGGTGCTTCTTAAAAAAAGCTAGAAATAGAAATACCATATGATCTAGCAGTACTATTCCTAGGTATATATCCTAGAGAAATAAGAACCAAACCAAACTTGCTGCCGTCAAGTCTGCTCTGACTCATAGCAACCCCCATTGGGTTTCCAAAGCTGTAAATCTTTACAGAAGCAGACCACCTCATCTTTCTTCTGCAGAGCAGCTGGTGGGTTCAAACCAGCAACTTTTTGGTTAGCAGCCATATGCCTTAACCACTTACATCACCAGAGCTCCTTGGAAATATAGTTAGAGTGACCATACATTTTATCTTCTGAACCAGGGCATTTATGAGAATGTCTGAGGGCTCTGTTAATAATTGCTGGGAAAAGAGGGCAACGGGAATAAAGTATGACTGCACTAGGTAACCTGGAATGTGGGTTTACCCTTACTTATAGCTGACATGACCTTGCCCTTACAGAGCTCAATTCTTGGTCTTTCCTGTTGTTTTGAGGTGTCACTGAGTTGGCTCTGACTCTTAAAGACCCTCTGTACAACAGAAAGAAACAATGTCCCATCCTGTGCCATCCTCACAATATTTGCTATGCTTGAGCCTATTGTCGACAATCCCTCTTGTGAGGGTCTTCCCATTATTTGCTCACCCTGCATTTTATAAAGCATGATAGCTTTCTCCAGGGAATGGTCCCTTCTGACAACATGACCAAAGTATGTGAGATGAATACTGGCCACTCTCACTTCCAAAGAGCATCTGTCTGTAGTTTCTCCAAGACAAATTTGTTCATTCTTCTGGCAGTCCATGGAATTTTCAGTATTCTTTGCCAACATCACAACTCAAATGCATCAATTCTTCTTTGGTCTTCCTTATCCATTGTCCAGCATTCACTTGCATATGAGGTAATTGAAAATACTATGGCCCTGATCAGACACATTTTGTCTTCAAAGTGACATTATTATTATTATTTTTTAAAATACTTTAAAGACGTCTTTTGCCACAATTTTGTCCAATGAAATATGACGTCTGATTTCTTGACTGCTGCTTCTGTGGGTATTGATTGTAGATCCAAATAAAATGAAATACCAGACAACTTCAATCTTTTCTCCCTTTATCATGATGCTGCTTATTGGCCTAGTTGTGAGGGTTTTTGTTTTCTTTATGTTGAGGTGGAATCCATATTGAAGACTGCAGACTTTGATCTTCCTCAGTAAGTGCTTCAAGTCATCTTCACTTTCAACCAGCAAGGTTGTGTCATCTGCATATTGCAGATTGTTAATGACTCTTCTTCCAATCCTGATGCTGTATTCTTCTTCATAAAGTCCAGCTTCTTGGCTTATGTGCTCAGCATACAGACTGAATAAACATGGCAAAGGATCTCTCTTATACCCATGCATTTTTTCCTATGAGGCTCTATGTTTTACATAGTCAATACAAGTGAATGTGACAATATTTATTTGACATTTTTGAAAAAAGAAAGATTTCATAAGACTTTGTATGGGGCACTAATGGGTTCAATTACCATTCTAGATTAGGAATACGTTCATTTAAATACAATTATGCTGATTTGATGATAAAACCAAAAACAAACAAACAAACAAACAAACTCATTGCCCTCGAGTGAGTTTTGACTCATAGCAACCCCTCCTTGGGTTTCCGAGGTGGTATCTGTATGGAAGAAGTAGATTGCCAAATCTTCCTTCTGAGGAGTGGCTGGTGGGTTTGAACCATCAGCCTTCTAGTTAGCAGTCAAATGCCTTAGACTCTATGCTACCAGAGATCCCTGATTTGATGACAGAGTTGGCTTTATGGTATTGTTTTAAAATTTTTCTATTGTTTGAAAGTATATTGCATCTCTGTTACATTGTTGTTGTTGTTGTTGTTATGTGCCGTCGAGTCGGCCCCGACTCATAGCGACCCCTCCTTGGGTTTCCGAGGCAGTATCACTACGGAAGTAGGATTGCCCAACCTTCCTTCCGAGGAGTGGCTGGTGGGTTTGAACCGCCAGCCTTCTGGTTAGCAGTCAAGTGCCTTAGCCACTATGCTACCAGAGCTCCCTCTGTTACATTAGGGATTTAATAGATACTGCTGTCTGCTCCCAATACATAATGGTGGACTCACATAATGATGGACTCTTACCTTTCAGTGAACATAAACAAAACAAAACAAAACAAAACAGAAAAACAAAACACACTGCCATGGAGTCCTATCCGACTCCTAGTGATCCCTCTTTGGGTTTCTGAGGCAGTATCACTATGGAAATAGATTGCCCACCCTTCCCTCAGAGGGGTGGCTGGTGGATTTGAACCACCAGCCTTTTGGTTAGTTGTGATATTCCTTAGGCACCATGCCACCAGTAAAGACTATATTTACTAGCTTCCCTTGCATTTAAGTGTGTGATTATGTGACAAAAATCTATTCAATTTTATATAAGTGGAAGTCATTTGGACACTTTTGTAGCATGTACTTCAGATGAATGGGACTGTCCTTCCCCCCTTTCTCTATTTTATGAGAAAATTCAGACATGATGGCTGGAGTTGAAGCAGGACTCTAGGGCCATGAAGTGTGGTCACTTGTTGAAGATGAGAAAGTAATAAGACAGAATGCCTGGGTACCTAAGAATTTGAAGCTGGTTTGTTAAATCCTGACCTCTCCATGTATTTGGAGAGAGAAATGTCTCTTCATTTTAGCCATTGTTATTTTGTATTATATGTCATTCACAGCTAAACACAATCATTACTAATACAGAAGTTTGTATTAAAAGTAAATCTTATGTTTGACAGAATCTAAAATAAGAGATGTTGGTTTAGTCTGCTCCAGGATGACAGGAACACTGATGTTAAAATTTGGAAAGCTGATGATTCTTATTACACCATGGCAAAAATGTTTGGCTAAATTTTACCAATAAATTCATGGAACACAGTCTTTGGGCTGACTGAGGGTATAGCGTTTTGGGAACTGGTAATATAAATTCAGAATGGTGTTGTGTATTGGCTGCTTGTTGCAAAGTGCTTCAAGAAAGTCATAAACTCAGGCCAGATGTAGTTAGCTTGTGAGCAGAAGAGAAAGGAAACACAACTCTGCCAAGAGGGGCTGTGCTTCCAAGCCCATTTTCCAATATCTTTAGGAGTTCGCTGCTAGAAAATAGAATCCTGTGTACAAGCAAGGATCAGATTAAGGTATTACCTTCCCACCCAAGTCTATTATGTTCAATGGCTTTAAGGGAGCTACCTTTAATTTAGGGAGAAGGAAATAGCTATTGTATGAAACTAGTAAATGTAAGGTCAGAATTGCAGGCTTGAAATAGATTTCTGATGAGATTTTTTGGCTTGGATTATATGCATAGAAAACAGATATGGAACAAATAGATTGAACTTCTACCACAATTTTGAGATTTTTTTCTTTTTTTTGCGAAGAAACCAGGAGTCAGTATTGTGAAAGTATTCAAACCCCTGCCTGCATTTTTCCCTTCACCCTGCCGTTAGAAATCCTTGCACTCCTAGGCTTTATGTTATGATTCAGTTGATTCACACAGAAGAGAATGAAGTGTTAAATCTGCCTGAAATTTGTATTTAAAAATACTTTTACAATTCTTTTTTAACTTTGTTTTATAATGGTATGTGCTGAAATATATGATATTTTCCCTTAATTTAGGGTTTAATCTGATATTTGTATGATTCTGAATCTGAAGTAGATCTACTTAAGCCTATTTTAGAAAGTATTTCTAAAAAGGCCACAGTTCCTAGTGACCTTTGAAAGTGGGAGACTGCTTGAAAGATTGACACTGGAAAATTGCTTTCTTATGGTTAAGAAAAGACCATCACATGATTTCACATTGGCAAAGTGTTACACCTCATTTATTTCAATATATCATCTTTTGTAATGGTGAAGGGATGCACATTTTCTTAGGGTTTATGATGGGGAATGGAATCACCCAGTACAGAATGCTGCCATTTTCAGAGAGCAGTTCTGGGGAAGACTTATTTGTGAAATGCAGATAACCTCTAGGCTGTTGAACTACATTATCAGGACAATTTCACAGTCACAGGTATTCCCTAGGGAAGTTCAGTTCTCTCTTAAAAGATGCAGGATGAGTTGAAAACAGCAAACACATAATACTAAAATCTTTTAATAAAAATTGAGTTGTGGTAAATGTTGACTAGGTAAAGCTCAGAAAAATAAGGAAGGGATTAGATCATACCTAGATTTATTTTCTATAATAATTTGCCTTTCAGGACTATCAGTATTATTATTCTGTAGAAAGGTATTAACAAACTGTCTACTTTTGATTTATGAAAGGATCACAGTGTAGGGAAAAGGTCCTGGTTTTGCACTCTTAATGACCTCCCTGAGAAACTTTCCATTTCATAGGCAATTCAGTCATCATTGCTTCTCTGGTGGTAACATACGCTAATTGAGGTAAAATAAATGATAAAATGCATAGTTTTTTGAGGAATGTGTACAAAAACCCAAATTTTCAAAACTGATAAAGTGGCTCGATAATAGTGCATGGGAAACAATAGCATCTCTTGACATTTTCTGTGTTATGGAATACGGTCTTCACCATTGTATTAGTTCTGACACATATGCTGAGACTAGCAAACAAGTAATTTGTTTTGGGTTTATTCAAAACCCCAAAGTCCTAAAAAAAGGCAAGAATTGAAGTTTACCATACTATAACCAGCAGCTTATATAGCCTTTTGTGTTCCCTAAGAGTCTGTAGTTCTCAATATTGGCTGCATAGCAGAAACACCTGGAGACCTCGTTAAAAACACAAATTCCTGGGTCCCACCCAGAGAGATTCTGAGTGAATTGGTCTGGAGTGAAGGTTTAAAGTCAGTGTTTTTAAAAAGCTCCTCAGAGTTTTAACTTGCAGGTAAGATGGAACACTATAGCAAAAAGCATATTCCACAGTGTGTACAGGGAAGTTGATATTAGTCTGTTCTGATCAGAACAATTAAAACACAGTATCTACATATATTAGATGATGCAGAACCTTGAGGAAGTAGTATTGTGTGTATATTTGTTCTTCTTTTACATAATTCTCAACTATAGATAGGCATGTGCTTCATTTTTAGGAAAAGAGTTTTATCACATCTCTTCATCAGAGAATGATTTTACAGGTAATTATTGATTTTCACACCTCTATAATGTACCAAAGGAGCTGTGGTACAGTGGTTAAAACACTCAGCTGTTAGCCAAAAAGTTTGGGAGCTCAAACCCTCTAGTGACTTTGCAGGAGAGAGATAAGGCAGTCTGCTTCTGTAAAGATTTACAGCCTTGGAAGTGCTATGGGGCAGTACTAATCTGTCCCATAGGGTTGTTATGAATCAGAACCAATCAATAGTGATGGATTTTGTTTCATAACTGCCATCTGCATAAAAACAATGTTATCAAATGAACGAGCCAATACCTGGAACAATGCTTTTAGAGGTATTGACATGATGGCTGGGCATGTTACCTTGCCTTGACAAAATTCTCTTAATCAAGGTTACATGTGATTAATTCTGTAAGAGTTGTAAACAATGCTTGTTGTTGTTGTTATGTGTTGTAGAGTCGGCCCCAACTCATAGCGACCCCTCCTTGGGTTTCTGAGGCAGTATCACCAACCTTCCTATCCCTGCCTAGTATTTGTGACCTAACAAAGCTTTACTGCAGAAAGCTCCTGAGGGCATATCCCCACTCATCTAATGAGGGCATAGCCCCACTAATCTAATGTAGTGGCCAAATGCTTTTGGTAACTTGAAATAAATGTTACGATTCTGCTTAAAATTCATCAGTAATCCCCTGCTGCCTTCAGGTTACATATGATTCAGGGGCATTTTTTTCCTGGTCCTTCTTACCTGGTTGGCTTTATATCCTACCATATTTCTCTTTATTTTCCTTCCACTCATACAATGCTGAAATGGGGAAAGTCATGTCCATCCCCAAGGATGCTGTGAAGTTGAAACCGATGTTTCTGAACAGTAATTAGCATAGTGTCTAGAATGTAATAAGAGCTCAATACAGGATTAAACACATACATCACCATGAAGCAATTATCTGCTTCTTCCTTTACATTCTGGTAACATGTTTTGCATAACTCTATTATAAGGCTTATCACATTGCAATGTAAGTAATAGTTTGTCAGTTCACTTCATAGCATAAAACTTGATGCAGGACAGGTGCTTAATTAATGTTTCATAAAAGTAAATGTCACTGACTTAGGTTTTCAATGAGTTATGATAGATTTTTGTTCACTAATTTATTCTCTCTTACACGTTAAGACCCTCAAATATTAACTGAATGAATGAATGAATGAATGATTTCCTTTATAATCCAGAACTAGTAAGAACCATGAAGCAGTTCAGTTAGTGCTGCTTACTGGTCCATCCTAAAACCAAAACCCACTGCCACCAAGTCAATTTTGACTCATAGTGACCCTGTTGCACAGAGTAGAGTCTGGCTCACAAATGATTTGAAACTTTGAACTTTGTCTTTCAAAGAGCACATCTATAAAATTAACCTTTAACTATAACCAAAACATCACCACTTGTCTGTCAGTTTGTCATTGTGGCTTGAGTGTTGCTGTGAGGTTGGAGGCTATGCCACTGGTTTTTCAAACACCAGCAGGGTTACCCATGGTGGACAGTTTTCAGTAGAACTTTTAGACTAAGATAGACTCAGAAGAAGGACAGGGCCACCCACTTATCAAAGAATTAGACAGTGAAAACCCTATGAATTGCAGTGAAACACTGTCTGATATATTACTGGAAAACTTTATGAATAACCTGAAACATTGTCCAATGTAGGGCTGGAAGATGAGCTCCTCAGGGTGGAAGACACTCAAAATATGACTGGGGAAGAGCTGCCTCCTCAAGGTAGAGTCCACTTTAATGATGTGGATGGAGTAAAGCTTTTGGGACCTCCATTTGCTGATGTGGCATAACTCAGTATGGGAAGAAACAGCTGCAAATGTTCATTAATAATTGGAACATGGAATTTACAAAGTATGAATCTAGGGAAGTAGGACATTGTCCACAATGAAGTGGAATGCATAAAGATTGATATCCTAGGCATTGGTGAGCTGAAATGGACTAGTTTTGGCCATTTTGAATCAGACAACCATATGATCTACTATGTTGGGAATGACAAATTGAAGAGCAACGGAGTGGCATTCATCATCACAAAGAATGTTTCAAGATCTATCTTTAAGTACAATGCTGTCAGGGATAAGATAATATCCATATGCCTATAAGGAAGACCAGTTAGTAATACTGTTTTCAAATTTATGCACCAACCACCAAAGCCGAAGATGAGGAAATTGAAGATCTTTATCAACTTCTGCAGTCTATAATTAACCAATATGCAATCAAGATGTGTTGATTATTGCTAATGATTGGAATGCAAAAGTTGGAAACAAAGAAGAATCACCAGTAGTTGGAAAATATGTCTGTCTGTGGTCATAGAAATGACATTGAAGATTGCATGACAGAATTTTGCAAGACCAATGACTTATTCATTGCAAATATCTTTTCTCAATAACATAAATGGCAGCTATACATGTAGAGTTTTCCAGATGGAATACACAGCAATCATATGAACTACATCTGTGGAAAGAGATGATGGAGAAGCCAAATATCTTCAGACAAAACAAGGCCAGGAGCTGACTGTGGAATAGACCATCAATTTCTCATATGCAAGTTTAGGTTTAAGTTGAAGATGATTCAAACAAGTCCATGAGAGACAAAATATGACTTTGATTATATCCCTTCTGAATTTAGAGACCATCTAAAGAATAGATTTGATGCATTGAACACCAATGACTGAAAACCAGATGAATTGTGGGATGACACCAAGAATATCATCTATGAAGAAAGCAAAATATCATTAAAAATACAGGAAAGGAAGAAAAGACCAAAATGGATGTCAGAAGAGACTTGGACACTTGCCCTTGAATGGAAGAAATGATAAGATAAAAGAGTTGAAAAGAAAATTTCAAAGAGCACCATGAAAAGAGAAAGCCAATTACAGTAATGAAATGTGTAAAGACCTGGAGTTAGAAAATCAAAAGGGAAGAACATGCTTGGCATTTCTCAAGCTGAAAGAACTGAAGAAAAATTCAGGTCTCGAGTTGCAATATTGAAAGATTCTATGGGCAATATAGGAGCTCTGGTAGCATAGTGCCTAAGGCACTTGACTGCTAACCAGAAGGCTGGCAGTTCAAACCCACCAGCCACTCCTCGGAAGGAAGGTTGGGAAATCTACTTCCATGGTGACACCACCTCAGAAAATCAAGGAGGGGTTGCTATGAGTTGGGGCCAAGTCAACAGCACATAACAACAACAACATGGGCAATATATTGAATGATGTAGGAAACATCAAAAGAAGATGGAAGGAATAAACAGAATTACCATACCAAAAAGAATTGGTCAATGTTCATCCATTTTAGTAGGTGGCATATCATCAAGAACCAATGGTATTGGAGGAAGAAGTTGAAGCTGCACTGAAGGAATTGGTGAAAAACAAGGCTCCAGGAACTGACAGAATATCCATTGAAATGTCTCAACAAACAGATGCTGTGCTGGAGGCATTTACTCATCTATGCCAAGATATTTAGAAGACAGCTATCTGGCCAATTGATTGAAAGAGATCCATATTTGTACCCATTCCAAAGAAAGGTGATCCCACAGAATGTGGAAATTATGAACAACATCATTAATATTGCATGGAAGTAAAATCTTGCTGAAGATAATTCAAAAATGGTTGTAGCAGTATATTGACAAGGAACTTCCAGAAATGCAAGCTAGATTCAGAAGATGATGTGGAATGAGGGATATCATTGCTGATGTCAGATGGATCTTGAGTGAGAGCAAGGACTACCAGAGAGATATTTACTTGTGTTCTATTGACTACACAAAGGCCTTTAACTGTGTAGATCACAACAAATTATGAATAACATTGAGAGAATGGCAATTCTAGAGCACTTAATAGTGCTCATGAGGAACCTTTACAAAGACCAGGTGGCTGTTGTTCGAATAGAACAAGGAGATATTGGATGGTTTACAATCAGGAAGGGAGTATGTCAGGGGTGTGTCCTTTCACCATACTTACTCAATCTGTATGCTAAGCAAATTATCTGAGAAGCTGGACTCTATGAAAAAGAGTGCAGCATCAGGGCTGGAGGAAGTCTCATTAATCATCTGTGATATGCAGATGACACAACTTTGCTTGCTGAAAGTGAAGATGACTTGAAGCACTTACTGAGGAAGATTAAAGACTACAGTCTGCAGTATGGATTACACCTCAATAAAAAGAAAATAAAAATCTTCACAACTGGACCAATAAGCAGCATCATGATAAATGGAGGAAAGATTGAAGTTGTCAAAGATTTCATAATACTTGGTTCCACAGTCAACCTCAATGGAAGCAGCCATCAAGAAATCAGTTGATGTATTGCACTGGGCAAATCTGCAGCAAAAGACCTCTTCAAAGTGCTGAAGAATAAAGATGTTTCTTTGAAGACTAAGGCATGCCTAACCCAAGTCACAGTATTTTCAATCACCTCATATGCATGTGTAAGCTGTACAGTGAATGAGGAAGACTGAAGAAGAGTTCAAATTTCTGAGTTGTGGTGTTGGTGAAGCATACTGAATGTACCATGGACTGCCAGAAGAACTAACAAATCTGTCCTGGAAGAAGGGCAGCTTGAAAGCTCCTTGTGAGTGAGAATGGCCAGACTTTGTCTCATTTACTTTGGTCATGTTGTCAGAAGGGACCATTCCCTGGAGAAGGATATCATGCTTGGTAAAGTGGAGAGTCAACAAAAAAGGTTGACTCAATGAGATAGATTCACACAGTGGCTGTGGCAATGGGCTCAAGTATAGCAGGGATTATGAGGCTGGCACAAAACAGCAGTGTTTTGTTCTGTTGCACATAGGGTCACTGTAAGTTGGAGCTGTCTCAATGGCACCTAACAACAACAACATATCCAAAACCATCACTGAAAAATTTAGACTAAAGACTAGAAAACCAATACTATATGTCTTCCTTCACATTGTATCTGAAATTCTGTTGCTAAAATCTATTTCATTGAAAATGAATGAGTTATCTAGGTGCACCTGCTTTAATTTTTCTCTTTTAACGAGGCCAATAGTGTAAGTAGTTTAGCACTGAATGTGGTTGTCAACATTGGTATTATATATTTCTATAGCATCACTGTTCATTTCTTTTTTTATGAAAATAGACATCATAGAGCATGGTTAATCACTTACTGAAATTTTTAAGTCTAATTTAGTAAATCAGAATAAATTACTATCTTCATTTGAGCTGGCTGTGGGCAAATTAGTGACCTTGCATCCAACCTGTTCCTCCAGAAGCCTGGTACTTGTATGTTGATCTAAAATAAATTCCTTGGGGACCAACTTGGTATACGGCTAGGGCCAAAGAGTTTGGGTTGTTACAGTTAGTCAAGAGATATCTTTTGAATTCCTACCACGTGTGGTGTGTTTTGATTGGTTAAACAAAAGGGTTAATGTGAAAATTTCAGATACTTTGTATGACAAAGGGAGAGGTGAACTCAGGGGGACAAAGAAGTTTTTCCTGGCACTTACATTTCAGCACATAATCACAGCTCATGTCATTCGCCATAAGTACCTGCTGCTCCACAGCCATTTAGCACTATTTGCTTTTTTTGATTCCTCCCTCCTTTTCTGTCTTTCTTGCTTCCTTTCTACTTTTCCTTGTTACTTGTTTGTCTGTCTTCACTCTTGAATTCTCAGATGATTTCTTTTATGAGAGTAGGGACCATGTATATGTTAGTCTCTGTTTTATACTTGCTAGGCAGAAAGTGCATACTAGTGCTATTTAGGTTAAGGGTATGTTCTAGTTTTAGATGTGGAGTTAGAAACAGGTTCTTTCTCCTTCAATTGATTGCTTCTGTGCGTTGAGACAGAGAATTGTACCATAAAGATAACTTACAGGAAGGGGATCAACCTGGACCTAAAAGGAAGTTAGTTGAAAAGGGCTTCAGTTGTCATTCTAGGCAGTGTTTGTCATATGCCGATGATGGACAAAGGAAGATGAGGAGGTTCTGTGAATCTAGAGGTTCTTAAAAATACTAGTGTAATTTGGACAAAGGAAAAATAATCAAGAGAGTACATGATTGCTTCACAGGCCTGGCTACTTACACAAATAACATGCACTATGTATTTTTTGCCAACACACAACCCCCTGTGATTAGTTTCATAAGTGTCCTATATAATATTTTTTACATGTAGCTGGGAACTCTGGTGGGATAGTGCCTAAGGCATTTGACTGCTAACCAGAAGTCTGGCAGTTCAAACCCACTGGCCACTCCTTGGAAGGAAGATTGGGCAATCTACTTCCATAAAGATACTGCCTCAGAAACCCAAGGAGGGGTTGCTATGAGTTGAATCTACTCGAGGGCAGTAAGTTTGGATTTTTTGGTTTTTGACCTCAATTTCAATTTTTATTTTCTGTTAAAAGGATTTAATGTTACTGGAATAAAATTGATCTCACGGAAACTTCATTTAAGGTAGGTATTTTCCTGAATCAAGTACAACCAAAGTTCAACTAAATGGGCTCATGATGGAAAAGGGAGGCCATGTTGATAGCAAAGAGTATGAGTGCACAAAGAGCTAGAAATTAGTAAGAAATGATATGAGACCTAAAACTTCAAAAACAGGATGCTATTAATATTTTATTGAGTTCATAAATCTTAGACTAAAACATAATTTTAAATAATGTCTTTGCAACCACCAAATAAGGAATTGTTTAAAATCAATACAGAAGAGATTGTGTTTTCATCTTAAAATAAGCCATTTTAATTTACTTATTCATTATGATCATCATCATGCAACTCCCAAAGCCCTTCAAAGTCTGCCAGTTTCTGGTTTACAGTGATTCTCATTCTCATGGAAAGACCATCTCTTCTCACGGATTTAGCAATTCAGGTAAAAGCTGCCTTGAAATCTGAGATTCCTCTTTCATTTGCCAGAAGCTTCACTTTGATCTGAATTGCAACAATAGAGGTGGTTTGATTTTGTTCTCTTTGAGAAATAATGCACTCTTTCAAGTTCTTCTCCATTTCAGGCCATTTTGGTTTGTCCCTACAATGTGCACATTTTTCGTGGCTTCATTTTCTCCATCTCCTTTCCCTTCTGTCTCCATTTGTGAATGGATGCTCTCCAATCTCCAGCTCTCTCGTGAACTCTCTGTCACTACCATTCTGTTGCTTGTTTCTTCCACCCTTGCTACAACTTTCAGTTTGAAATCAGTAGTGCAGGACTTGCATTTAATTCCTGACATGATTCTAAAGGATTCTATGATTTAGATTTATCAATTGAAAAAATATGCACAATGTATTTCTAGTAATGAAAAAACAAAAACAAAAACAAAACAAAACCCACTGCTGTTGAGTCAATTCTGACTCATAGGGACCCCATTGAGTTTCCAAGGCTGTAAACCTTTACAGAAGTAGATTGTTTCATCTTCCTCCCGCAGAGTGGTTGGTGGGTTTGAATCACCGATCTGGTTAGCAGCCAAATGCCTTACCTACTATGCCTTAGTTCTAGTAAAAAAGATTGCAAAATTCAAATGTGAGGTGCGTAAGAGGCAAGCATCTTTTTATATCCGTGCAAGACTATGACTGAGATGATGCATGAGTATTGGTCAAAGACATTGATGCTAACAAAATATAATTAGACTATGAAACAAGCAGACCTAACATAGCTCAATAGTTTCACTTAAGATGATCTGATAAGGTTTTAGCCTTCAACTGTTGAGCCAAGAGCAATCATGTATCAGTTTTGCTGTGTTTTTTCCTCCAACTGAAAGCCAGAATTGGAAGATGATTGCAATAGTTAATGCAGATTGAATTGAGATTCCTATTGATAGCTACTTGATGCCATTTATGCCAGTGCAGTCTTCACTTTGTTTATGCTTCCAACTGATAGCATGTGATTTATGGACAGGCTTCAGTTGGTTCAAGGTTTGGACTCAAAAGTGATGAGGATGATATAATAATCATTTTAAATTAAAAGAAACAAATGCAGAACTTCTAGTTTATTTTCCGATAACCAGGATACTACCAAACTCTATCCATTACTTGTTGATCATGGGCTTATACCTTTATTATACCAATATGATCAAAAGTAATATTTTTGGACTATTGCATGAGGGTGATTGAGGCTGAAATTCATTTCTGGAAATGTCACAAGACATGCATAGTGTATCTATGAGTATGCTAGGACAGAAATTTTTTTACATAACTTTGACATTTCTGTACATTCTATGTGTATACACATTATTTACATGGGCATGCACACTATTTGGGGAGCAAAAGCATATAGTTCTGTCTCTGATTGTAATTGGCTAAGGATTTCAGTCCCACACTATGTGGGTGAGTGACCACAGTGGAGGGTTTAAGCTGTATCATCACACTGAAGATCTTTCAGAGACCAGGTTGTTCAGTGAAAACAAACACAAAATATTTTTTCTCTTTTTCAAATATTAGGCTCAAAAGTAAACACACATTTGTGTTTCAAATATAGTATTGGCACCTAAATCTGTCCTTCTGTATCAAGTTGCAGTAGCCAGATTTAAATTTATATGAATATAAGGTATATCTAGATCGATATAAGATGTATCTAGTAATCAGCAATCATTTCAGGGACGAGTTGATGACCAAAGAAAGTCTTATTTTAAAAGGATATTTGCTTTGGTAAGTTTTAGACGCTCTGGAAGGGATTTGCCTGTGACCCTTGTAACAAGATAAAATTTAATAAGTAGTTATTCAATAAGTAAGTAAATAAGTAAGTAAATAAATAAAAGAATGAATGCAGTTATGCATAGGAATTGAAAACAGGGCAACCAAAACCAATGGACTGAAAGCAGAAACCCTGGTTCTAGTCCCAGAGTTATCCCAAATTACTGTGTGGTATATGTAAATAATTATCTCTCTCAATCTCAGTTTCTTCAATGGTAAAGTGTGGTAACAACTTCTGCCATATTTGGCTAAGAGGCTTTATTTTTTATGGAATAAAGTGTTGATGAAAATTTAAGTTAATGAAATGATAAAGAGATTTAAGTTATTGAAGAAGACTTTCAAATATTCTTTCCTTTTTACTCAGATTTTGTTTTTAGTTTATTTTGTTTTTGGACAGAGGATTCTTGGAAAGTAGAGCTGTTTCATTATCCATGATGTACTTCTCATAATACAGAGTAGTTCAAATATTTTATTTTTACATTATTTCATTTATATAATATGAAGAGGCAAAATAGATCAAATTTCCAAAGATTTACATTTCTTGAGATTCTTTAGCATCTTCTCAGATATTGTTAGACATTTTGAGAATGATACAACCTTGCTTGCTGGAGGTGAAGAGGACTTGAAGCAGTTACTGATGAAGATCCTTCAGTATGCATTGCATATAACATAAAGACAACAAAAATCCTGACAACTGGATCAATAAGCAACTTCATGATAAATGGAGAAAATAAGGAAGTTGTCAAGGATTTCATTTTACTTAGGTCCACAGTCAATGCCTATGGAATAAATCTGTCTTGAAAGAACTACAGTTAGAATGCTACTTAGAAGCTAGGATGGTGAGACTTTATTTTATATCCTTTGAGTATATTACTAGGAGGGACAAGTCCCTGGAGAAAGACATCATGCTGAGAAAATAGGGGATCAGTGCAAAAAGAGGAGACTCTCTATGAGATGGATTGACAGAATGGCTTCAATGGGTTCAAAGATAGCAGCAGTTGTGAGGATGGCACATGACCAGGCAGTGTTTCATCCTGTTGTGCATAGGGTCACTATGAGTAGGAACTGACTCAATGGCACCTAAAAATGACAGCAACATCATAAAATGGAGGAACAAGGGTCAAACTATTTTCACAATTTGTGTGCAATGGATACATTCCTGGAAATTACATGAGTATGTAGCAGAACCTGTTGACTGTTTTCCAGTATCCATCTGCACTCATTGTCTTCTCCAATTTGATTTGGACACATAGCCACTTGGAAAAAAAAGACATTTCTAAGCCTTCCTTAAAGATAGACCTGGTCATTTGACTATGTTTTGGCAATGGGATATGATCAAAGGAGGTGTATGAAAGTCTAAGTAGATTCTTCTTCTTCTTCTTTTTTTTTTTTTGTTAATTATGCTTTGGGTGAACATTTACAGAGCAAATTCATTTTCCTTACAGCGGTTCGTACTCATTCAGTTTCACAACATTGATTGTAATCCCCGTAATGTAACAGATCTCTTTCCACTTCCTCCCTATAGTTACCTTTCCCCGTGTCCTTCTTTCCCATGCATTCCTGTCCTCTGAGCTATCTCTAGATTCAAATACTGCCATTCTGAAGTAAATTATTCTTATTAACCCCTTTCACAGGAATGCAAATATGATAGTTACAGCTAGAGCAGCCTGCTAGGACCATGGGAAAATAGTTATGTGCTGAGAATAGCATGTAAAATCTTGAGTTCCTGACACTGTGGTACCTGATACCTGCCCTGGACTTCCCACCTCTGGATGACTTATTTTCTTATTTATATTATGAAGGATAAATGAAATCCTATTTTAAGGTTTCTGGCACTTGTAGCTAAACTCAATTTTAACATAAAGAGTTCTGGTGGTATAGTGGTTAAGGCATTTGGCTGCTAAACCAAAGGTTGGTGGTTTGAACCCACCAGCCACTCTGTGGAAGAAAGATGAGATGATCTGCTTCTGTACAGATTTATAGCCTTGGAAATAGAATGGGTTTAGCGATGAGCGGTAATTGACTTGATGGCAATGAGGTTGGTTTTTGGAATCCTAACATATCTTGTGGATATGAATTACTAATGGAAAAAAAGTGGTTTGTAATGGGTAGGGGATTACATAGAGATGCTACTACCACTTTTTACAACCATGTCTCTCCATGTTTCCTCTAAGGTTTTGATAAGTTTTTTGTTGACATTTTGGGAATCCAAATGGGTTAATCTTGATGGAGTTCAGGGAAATGCTTGTTTTGGAGAAGGGATAATGTTTTGAGTAGGTAGGGTAATTTAAATAAATTTAAATAAAACAATATTCAATACTTAATACTCCCTTTCAGCCATGTTTCTTCTTGAGTCTTGAGGTTTGGCCACATCTTACGGGTCTGATGTAGATGTTGGTCTTGAGCTAGATTGGTTGGCAGGCTGTTGTGGGTTTGAGTAACTGAGTGCAATTAGTGACAAAGTCTAAATATGGAATTAAAACTGAAAATCAGAATCTGGCCAGAAGAATCAAGGTGGAGGGATTAGGCAGAGAGACAAAATTCAGTTATGAAGCAACAGCTAGCAAGGAGGAATCTGTTACAAAGCAAAAAAGTGTTAAAGGAGGTGGTAAGTAGAACCTGAAGAACATGTGAACTAGTAAAGTTGTCAAACCCATATTAGGCCAGCTGTGCTTGGATTCAGCCATGGATAGGGAGGGTGTCAAGGTAGTTCAGACTGGGGAATATTCTGGGAGCCTCCTAGGAAGAAGAGTAAAGAAATAAAGACTAAGGACAAGTGGAGGCTGGTGTCTGAGTGAGTCTATTTGGTATTTTATGCTAGTCAAAGGAGCATTGATTTCTTGGTTGAGCCCAGAGGTGAACCTGTGGAGAACTCATCTGTGGTGGTTGGAACAGCCAGTTATTGTTATTGTTGTTATGTGCCATCGAGTCAGATCCTATCCATAGTCACCCCTCCTTGGGTTTCCGAAGGGCTATCACTACGGAAGTGGATTGCCCAACCTTCCTTCTGAGGAGTGTCTGGTGGGTTTGAACTGCCAGCCTTCTGGTTAGCAGTCAAGTGCCTTAGGCACTAAGCCACCAGAGCTCCTGAAACAGCCAGTAGGGGGATTCATTGGTCAGGGATGAAGTAACAGGAGATTGATGAGATCCTTGGCAGTTGGTGCATTTACAGTGAAACCTTAGGCATTGGTTTGATGTAGGGTAAATAAGATCAGGTTCTCAGGGGAAAAATTGTGTTACACTGTCAGGCTTCATTATGCCGGCTGGAATTCAGGACAGGATTCCAGTCCCAGCAGGCAACTGGAGGGCTAGGAAGGGATATTGGAGCATAAAACTAAAGTTTTGATTCCAATGTCTTAGATATAAAAAGCCTTCATCTACTTGAACATGATGGAGACACAACTAATTGTTTCCTCTGTGAGGTAGGGCCAGGCTTCCAGAATTCCAGTCCAGCTCAAGCCAGATCCCAGTCAGCAGAGACAAGATATCCATTACTGGGAAGGCTAGGGAAAGAAGATGACAGCAAGAGGTCATATACTCCCCGTTCTCGGACCACGGGGTCAAGAGTACAGACTTAGATACTTTCTCCAGAGAGAGTGGCTATTACAAGAACAGGACTGATTGGCAGCAGTCAGATCAACAAAATATTATTAGTATAGGCTGTCTGTAAAGACAAAGAAATTATTTTATTTTTCACAATTCTTTCCTGTAATGATTTTGGGTTTATAAAGTTTTTATCTACATGCCCAATATTCCAAGTGATTTATACTGGATTATATAAGAGAAAGAAATAAAATTATACTTTGATTGCAAAATAGTCTTCAGACTGTGAAGGAACTACCACCCACAATTGTATGCAATGATTATTCATTCCCAAAACATTAGTCATCTACATTCAAAGGGTTAGCTTCTGCTAACAAAAACTCACTTTTTTTTTTTTTTAAAATTTGCTTTCTTGGAATGCTCAAGGCTTTCTCCAGCAATTAAAAATAAAGCATAAAAAATTGTTAAATTTTGATGAAGAAGTATTATGCCAGGAGGTTCAACTACATTATCCAAAGGATATTTGTAGCAAACATCTTCTGAAGTGCATATAAAAACATGTTTGGTACCTTTCATCTACTCATATGGTATTGACAATAACTTTTAACTGGTGTTTATTTCAAGGTTTAAAAGAGAATCAGAAAAATATTTTATCTGTTCAGTTCTTTTTGTCCTGTGCCAAAATATATCTTGGTATTTTAAAGAGTCAAACTAATTGAATAAAAGGAAAAGATCAAAGTCAGTGTTTAGAATTTTGGTAGGAAACACATAGAAGAACTTTAAATAATATTCAAAATAAACAAGTGGGAATTTTTATTTAGGGTATAACAGCACAGACACTAACTACCAATTAATGCATCAGTTGTACATAACCAAATAGACAAACATAAATGAACTAAGAACTGTCACAATGGGTATGTAGCATATGTATTGATCATCTGCAACACTGGGTTTCTTCTGCTCTAACAGTTTTCAATGACACACTTTATTGAATTGGAATATTTGGGGTCTGTCCTCTTGCTTTTTCCTTGAGTGGTACAAATGGTTAAGAACTTGGTTACTCACTGGAATGTTGGTGGTTCGAGTCCACCCAGAAAATAAAGACCTGGCAATTTACTTCTGAAAAATCAACCCAATGGAGCACAGTTCTACGCTGACACACATGGGATCACCCTGAGCTGAAACTGACTCCATGGCAACTGGTTATCCTTTTGGCTAGAAATTAAAGTCACACTGCACTGTGTCACCACTGACATGTGGAGATCTAGGTTGGGGATAGTGGGAGCTTTTATTCATCATTTAGACATGTCCAGTTCTAGAGCACTACTTTTCTATGGTATTCATCGATAGATCAATCTATCTTCTTTAGGGATAGCCATCTAACCTTCTGATTGAACTAGCTGCACATTGATTGAGCATATTTATTTCACATAATTATTTGTCAGAATCAAATAATTTTCTAAGAAAATTAAGCAGATTTTGCCAGTCATTTACTCATATGAACTTCCAACTAATAAAGCTAAGTAGTTTGTACTTCTGTTGCAGCATTGGTATTATTCTGTACTATATTATATTTAGTTGTTCGTTTATCTCTTTTCTCAAGCAGACTATAAACTAATTGTAGCTAAACATCTGCATAATCAAAGTCTATATTCTCCAATGCCAAGGGTGTCATTCTTTTGGCTTTCTCAGACCCCAGATGTGGCAGCTTCACAGCTGGCACTCAGGTATGGTTGCAGAGGTTGGGCTGGTGGGAACTAGCAGTGGCAGGTGCCTGCTACCTGGAGTAGTGGAAGGAGATGCATCCTGAGGAAAATGAATATCATATGCAAGAATATGACTCATAAAACTGTCCTATCTATCATCAGAATCGCCTCATATGCATGTGAGAGCTGGACAATGGATAAGGAAGACCGAAGAAGAATTGATGCTTTTGAATTGTGGTGTTGGTGAAGAATGCTGAAAGTACCATGGCCTGCTAAAAGAACTAACAGATCTGTCCTGGAGGAAGTGCAGCAGGAATGCTCCTTGGAAGCAAGAATGGCCAGACTTTGTCTCACCTACTTTGGTCAGGTTGTCAGAAGGGACCATTTCCTGGAGAAGGATGTCATGCTTGGTAGGGTGGAGGGTCGAGGAAAGAGGGGAAGGCCCTCAATGAGATGGATTGACACAGTGGCTGCAGCAATGGTCTCAAATATAGCCAAGGATCATGGAACTGGTGCGAGACTGGGTGGTGTTTCGTTCTGTTGTGCATGGGGTCGCTATGAGTCAGAAACGACTCGATGGCACCTAACAACAACAACATCTATCATCAGATGTAATGGCAATGAATGTGAGACCCCAGTCAAGAGTTGAAACCAGAGGTCTGAAGCTGAAGATAAGGACATTGTTATAGATTGTCCTATGTTCCCCCCAAATATATTCTGGAGTTCTGGCTCCTGGATCTATGAGTTTGATCCAGTTGGGAAATAGAGGCTTCCTTTTGTTATATTAAAGAGATCCTACTGGAGTAGGGTGGGAGCTCTGGTAGCATAGTGCCTAAGGCACTTGACTGCTAACCAGAAGGCTGGAGGTTCAAACCCACCAGCCACTCCTCAGAAGGAAGATGGGACAACCTACTTCCGTAGTGATACTGCCTCGGAAACCCAAGGAGGAGTCGCTATGAGTCAGCTCCGACTCGACGGCACCTAACAACAACAAACTGGAGTAGGGTGGGTCCTAACCCTACTTCCTTGTGAGTGGCGTCTTACAAAGAAAGCAGAATAGATACAGACCTATGGGGGGAAGAGGCCATGTGAAGGTTTCTCTACAGAGAATTCAAGGAATGCCAAGGAATGGCTGGGAAACTTCTACTCAGTCACATGTGGTGGTCAGTATGAGTCAAAACTGACTCAATGGCACCTAACAACAACTGACAAGGAAGGACCATCTCTAAGAGCTGATGCTCTAATTTGGACTTCCGGTCTCCCAAACTGGAGATAGAATTTTGTTCTTTAAAGTCACCCACGTGTGGTATTTTTTGTTATGACAGCATATGAAATGGGGCAAACCTAATAATTAAGTTTGGGAACAAAATAAGAGATGTTAGGGTTCAGAATTACTGGAGTTTGAGACAAAGGAGGCAAATGACCTTTTAAGGCTTATTGTAGGTGCATAATGCATTTCTCTCAAATGAATCAAGTAATGACTTGTATATTCCACAAAGAGGGATGATTAGGCAGCCTAACTGCTAACTTAGGTTCCTGACAGAGTGAGGAGCTAATTGTTTGGTAACTGTGCTTCTCATCAGAAGGAAAGTCTTTTTCATGTAGCATTCAGTCCTGAAGTTATTCACATTGTATTTGAAATCAAATTCTTTAAAAAGCTCCCTCTGCTGCAGAGAGGAAGAAGATGATTGGTAGGGGGAATGTTAGCAAGAACTTTTTATGGAACCTGCATTGTGGGAGACCTATAGTTTCCGAAATTAACCGTATCTCTACAATGATGTGGCAGATTGTGTTTTCCACAGATGGCCACCACAATAAATCCCATCTCACTTGTAATTCCCACACTATAAAACTGATAATCCTTCCATCAATAGGTAGGGTCTATGTACCCTTTCTATAAACCTGGAAGACCTTTAAAGCTGCCTTAACTAAAAGAATGCAGCTACGAGGTGCTATGTGACTTCAGAAGCTAGGTCATAAAAATGACATGCATATTCATATTCTCCTGGGACATTTGCTCTTTGAATTTATCTATCATGCTGTGAGAAAGTGAAGGAACTGCATAGAGAAAGGTCTTATCAAGCTGCCGTCATCACCCACCAGACGGGTGACTGAACAAGTCTTCAGATAATTCCATCCCCATCTGAGTCATTCCCAACCTTCTGGTCATCCCCAACTAACAGTACATGAGGCATAAGCTGTTGCTGTTGACACCTGCCCACATGTCATATTTGTGATTTTAAGCTACTAAGACTAGGGTGGTTTGTTGTTCAGCAATAGACAACTGGAACAAGTCATAAATAGAAACAGATATTTGTGTAATAGAAAACCTACTTCAGTAAAGACATTTAGCCCAAGGCCTTTCTCATAAACTGGGTTCCCATTATTTATGCTCTTACCAAAGGTACAAATTTATCATATGATAAATGCTTTTTAATATTTAATTAATGTTCTAAAATAAGAAAAAATATTAGCAATAAATTAATATTTACAATGTAACATGCATTTTTTAAGATGACTTCTGAATACTAGTTTTTTTTTTCTCCCTCTGAAGATTGTTGAATATATTGCATTGATGATAAAACAAATAAAACCTTAGGCAGACTTTTTTCCCAATAGTTTACAAGGACAATAATAAAATTATATCTTTAGGCACTATTTTTTTTCTAGAACTATAATTTGCTAATGTAGAAATGTCAGAACAAACTGATTATTGGAAATGACTGCTTATAATTCAATGAAGCACTGATTTGACTATTTTAAAAACTTAATTACTCATTCAAGGAAATCTCTACTTTCATATGAATATTTTCCATGTCAAGAAGTGTGAACATTTCCATGATAATATCTTTTTTTTTTTTTAAAGAAGAATTTAACATTCTGGGTTTAATTGAGTTAAATACATAAGACTTCAATGATATGTGATTTTCCAGGGAAAATTAATATATCTTCAGATGAAAAAAGTGCTAATAAAGCACTTTAGAAATATTCCTGAAAAAACTAGGTATTGTTGTGCATTTGAAAAATTATCCTTTAAAAATCTAAAAGATTATCAATTCGATTAACATGACAATTAAGAACGGCTGCAAGGTTTTAAATAGGGGCATAATATACTCAAAATGACACTTGAGAAAGAAGATTAATAGTGCTGCATGTGTGAAATATAGCAACTGTGATTCTCAAGAGAATGAAGTTGGAGAGGGGTGGGTGCAGGACGTGCACATACCTGTAGCTATCCTCCCTGGAAAATCAGAAGCATTTTCCACACATCCTACCTTGATACCATCCCAACTCCCAAGGAAGAACCAATAGAATAGTGGGAAATGCTAGAAACTCTGAAAAGGATTGGACCAGGTTTGGAGGAAGAGAAACTCAAAGAAAGAACAAAGAAATATGGATCATGAGAAAAGACTTGGCAAAATTTACTTTTTATTTTGATGTGATGAGGATTTAGGTTAAGAGTTTGAGAGAAATAGCGATACAGAGGAAATGCTATGTAAGAATGAGAGAAGAAAAATTATGTTGATCTGCTTATAATAATAATAATAATAATAATAACAATAATAACTTGTTTTAGAGCAATGGATTGTTTAGACTTCAAAGAATTGATTCTCTGAAGAGCAGCTGACATTTTTGTTGTTCAGTGAAACTGAGTTTATTTTCATAGATTAGGAAACTCAATACAATTTCTACACAGATTTTTTTTTCTTTGAATCATCCTATTTAAAAGTGACAAAATGAGTAATTTTCTAATGAAATATGAAAATGTTGATTTAATATATGAAAAATAATATTCTAGGCATTGCTGATTTATTCTTGGTCATGTTGTTTTTAAGGAGCCCTGGTGGCACAAGGTTAAGCACCCAGCTGCTAACTGAAAGGGTGATGATTTGAACCCCACAAACTGTGGCATGCAAGAAAGATATGATAATCTGGTTCTGTAAAAATTGTTGTTGTTTTTAGGTGCTATCAAGTCAGTTCCAATTCATAATGAGTCTATGTGCAACAGAACAAAGCCTGTTGGGCCCTGTGTCCCCTTCGTGATCATTGCTGTTTGAGCCTTTGGTTGTAGCACTTTGTCAATCGGTCTCACGCAGGGTCTTCCTCTTTGTTCACTGACCAAGTATTGTGTCCTTCTCTATTGACTGCTCTTTCCTGGTAATTTGTCCGAAGAACTCGAGACAAGTCTTGCTATCCACTCTTCTAAAGAGCACTCTGGTTGTCTTTCATCCAAGACAGATTTGTTGCTTTTTCTGGCAGTCCATGATATATTCAATATTCTTCATCAACACCATTTCAAAGGCATCAGGTCTCCTTCAATATTCGTTATTCATTGTCCAGCTTTTGCATGCATATGAGGTGATTGAGAATACCATGGTTAGGGTCAGGAGCACCTTAGTCCTCAAAGTGACATGTTTGCTTTTTTAATACTTTAAAAAAGGCTTTAGCAGCAGATTTACTCAATACAATATGTTTGATTTCTTGACTGCGGCTTCCATGGGTGTTGATAATGGATGCAAATAAAATGAAATCTTTGACAACTTCAATCTTTTCTCCATTTATCATGATGTGGTTTATTGGTCTAGTTGTGAGGATTTTTGTATTCTTTATTGAGATGTAATCCATACTGAAGTCTGTCTTTAATCCTCATCAGTAAGTGCTTCAAGTCCTCTTTACCTTTAGCAAGTAAAGTTGTATTATCTGCATATCACAGTGGTTAATAAGTCTTCCTCCATAAAGATTACAGCCTTGGAAACTCTATCAGGCATTTCTACTCTGTCCTATCGGGTTGGAATACACCCAATGGCTACAGTTTGCTTTTTGGTTTAGTATTCTTTTTTATGTTAGGATTTCCATTTTTTTTTAAATCAGAAATGCTATGTTAATTTCTTAAAAATTCTATGAAGTAAATTTGATAGACATTATTCTTAAAAATGTAGCTCTAGAACATATTTCATAAAACATAAAACATATGGGTTTTATGAAAGCAAGAGATCACCAAAAGGACAAGAAAAGAAGAGAAGACCAAAGTGGATGACAGAAGAGACTCTGAACCTTGCCCTTGAGCAGAGAATCACTAAAGCAAATGGAAGAAATGAAAAGGTAAAAGAGCTGAACAGAAGATTTCAAAGAGCAGCTCGAGTAGACAAAGCCAATTACTATAAGGAAATGTGCAAAGACCTGGAGTCTGAAAACCAAAAAGGAAGAACATGCTCAGCATTTCTCAAACTGAAAGAACTGAAGAAAAAATTGAAGCCTTGAGTTGCAATATTGAGAGATTCTATGGGCAAAATATTGAATGATGCAGGAAACATCAAGAGAAGATGGCAGAAATACACAGAATCACTGTACCAAAAAGAACTGATCGATCTTCATCCATTTCAAGAAGTGGCATATGATGTAGAACCAATGGTAATGAAGGAAGAAGTCAAAGCTGCAATGAAAGAACTGGCGAAGAACAAGGCTCCGGGAATTGATGGCATACCGATTGAGATATTTCAACAAACAGATGCCCCATTGGAGGCACTCACTCAGTTATGCCAAGAGATTTGGAAGACAGCTACCTGGCCAACTGACTGGAAGAGATCCATATTTGTGCCCATTCCAAAGAAAGGTGATCCCACAGAATGTAGAAATTATAGAACAATATCATTAATATCACATGCAAGTAAGATCTTACTGAAGATAATTCAGAAAAGTTTGCAGCAGTATATTGATAGAGAACTTCCAGAGGTTCAAGCCGGATTCAGAAGGACATGGAAAAAGGGATATCATAGCTGTTGTCAGATGGATCTTGGCTCAAGGCAAAGAATACCAGAAAGATGTTGACTTGTGTTTTATTGACTATGCAAAGGCATTTGATTGTGTGGATCATGACAAATTATGGATAATATTGAGAAGAATGGGAATTCCCGAGCACTTGATTGTACTCATGAGGAATCTGTACCTTGACCAGGAGGCTGTCATTCAGACAGAACAAGGGGACACTACATGGTTTAAAATCAAGAAGGGAGTGTGTCAGGGTTGTATTCTTTCTCCACACTTATTCACTCTATATGCTGAGCAGATAATCCGAGAAGCTGGACTATATGAAGAAAAACGTGGTATCAGGATTGGAGGAAGAATCATTAGCAACCTGAGATATGCAGACGATAGAACTTTGCTTGCTGAAAGTGAGGATGACTTAAGGCACCTACTGATGAAGGTTGAAGAACACAGTCTGCAGTATGGATTACATCTCAATATGAAGAAAACAAAAATCCTCACAACTGGACCAATGAGCAGCATCACAATAAATGGAGAAAAGATTGAGGTTGTCAAGGAATTCACGTTGCTTGGTTCTACAATCAATGCCAACGGAAGCAGCAGTCAGGACATTAGACGACGTGTAGCATTGGGAAAGTCAATTGTGAAGGAACTGTTTCAAGTGCTGAGGAGTAAGGATATCTCCTTGAGGACTAAGGTGCACCTGACACAAGCCATGATATTTCCAATCACCTAGTATGCATGTGAGAGCTGGACAATGAATAAGGAAAACCGAAGAAGAGTTGATGCTTTTGAGTTGTGATGCTGGCGAAGAATGCTGAAAGTACTGTGGACTGCTAAAAGAACTAACAGATCTGTCCTGGAGGAAGTGCAGCCAGAATGCTCCTTGGAAGCAAGAATGGCCAGACTTCGTCTCACCTATTTTGGTCATGTTGTCAGAAGGGACCATTCCCTGGAGAAGGATGTCATGCTTGGTAGGGTGGAGGGTCGACGAAAGAGGGGGAGGCCTTCAACGAGATGGATTGACATTCAACGAGATGGCTGCGATGATGGGCTCAAGTATAGCAGGGATTGTGGGGCTGGCGCGGGATTGGGCAGTGTTTTGTTCTGCTGTGCATGGGGTCGCTATGAGTCGGAAACGACTCGATGGCACTTAACAACAACAAGAACATATTACAGTTTACTCTAGGCCTTTGTTTGCTACTATTACTGCCTTTGACCTTCTCCTTTCTTTCCTGTTTCAATCCCTCCACCCAAGGTCTGGTATATCGCTTCATCTCACTGTTTATATCTTTAATCAGCACTCACAGTTCCTGACAGCTGATCTAATAGCCCCACTGTGGTTACTTGGATGAATACTGTAAGTAGGCTGGCAAAGACCTATTTCCTCTATATTTTTTGTCTGTTGTGATAAGCAAACCCTCCATCTGTTAACCCTGTTAACTCTAATTTTTGGTAACATTACTAATTCAAATCAATGTTGACATTCCTAAATACCCTTCACAGCCTGAATGAAGAGGCATATTCAAAATACTGTAGGAAATAATATAGAAAGCTTTACATATTTAAACTAGATCCCTGCTTTCCAGCTTTGAGTAATTTAAAACCAAACATGGAGAGAGGGTACTATGTGCTTGGACTCTGTTTTAACTGTGCCACCAATCAATGTTTCAGCCTTCAGCTCCCAAAGAAGTGCTTAGTCTCGAAATGTCAAAACATTCTCCCTTTTGAAGAAACAGTTTCTTTTCTGTGCAAAAGGTCTTCCTCGGATTCACTGTGTGTTCTCCTTAGTATTAAAAAAATAAACAGAAGCGACATATCCTTAAAATAACTATCTGAACTCGAGTCACCTGTGCATCCCTGAAGCTCTCTAAATGAATGAACTGTCACACATCACCCAGAGGTGGGAATTAAAACTGCTGAACTTAAGATATTAGAGACAATATACTGCTTCTTTAGGTCAGTATGTCTGCCACAGAGTTCACACAGCTACTGTGTTGCTGCGTTTCTCCCAGTGTATTAAAACATTGCCTTTGAGCAACACAAGCTTTGTGCTACATTACTTAACCTCCAGGTGATTTGAAGCCTCTAAACCATCATCCAATTACAGCTGACACTCTTTAGTTAGCTACTGTATTTGGAAGAAGAACTAGTACAAAGGGGGCGTTTAAGAAAAAGATATGTACTTGGACAGGAGAAATGAACAAAGATTAATCATGTCTTTGTGAGACTGTGAATATTTACTAACAGCATTTTAGTTGGATGCAATGTTTACTTATTAATTTGTTAAGAGCTGCAATGCTGGTTTCCAAACTGCCTGTTCGACTTATTGAAATAGAGATGTTGCTGCCCACCCACTTTTTCTCAAAGACAGCCTTTAATAAAGCTGTGTAGCAATTAAAAGTTTGCTTTTACTGCCTCTTTCTTGCAAATTTCTCTTCCACAGACTCTAAGGTCATAACCAATAGTGACTAGATGATCAAAGGCCCTCTGCTCTGCGGAGTCCTCAAATAAGTGCAATGGAATAACCATCTGTCCCCTTACCATTGTATTCTGACCCTTCACCAGACTAATATGCTAGGTGAAAGTTCTGTGTCCAAAATTAGGGCATACTCAGAACGACAGAGGGTCAAGTTCTAGTTCCCATGTACTCTGCTCTTAAACTGACACTACAAGACCTAAGAATTTCCATGGAGTCTTCCTCTACTTTAGACCTTGATTTTCTGTTTTTGGTCGCTCTGAGATGCAGTGATATTCCATAAGCATAGCATTTTAAAATACAGATAGTTCCTTTGTTACCTTGGCAATGGCTCCTCAGCTGACCAAATTCTCTTGATTGAGAACCAGATTTGGATAAAAAGAGGAAATGTTTGCTAATTTCATCTGCTGCATTATCTCTTACTGTACCTGAACTCTCAACCTCTACTCTGATGGGTACTTGTTGTCTCCTGCGTATACTGTTTTGACCTTTATAATTTACATTAATTTTATCACTAACATTGTTTTCTATATCAATATCAATGCACAGGTAGGTTCCCACTTCCTTGGAAGATCTTTCCTTCTTCTTCATGCCCATAAAGATCTCATTCTCCCCACATATTGTCACTTAGTACAAATATGTCCCTGATATTCATTTGGGATTCACTTCATCTTGCCTTCTGTTTTTATTTACACACATACATATACACATGGATATATATATATATATATATACATACATATGTTATGAAATAAGAATAAAAACTTTTCATTAATGGACATGTCTGTAATATATTTAATATCACAGTTATATGCACATTGCTGCTGTTGGTTTCCTTAAAGTAGACATTTAAATCACAAACTATTCGGTATGTAAAGATTGAGAGTGAAAAAGACAGATATAAATGTTACAATGATCATGAGATATTAACTACAGAGTTCTAATTACTGGGTCTGATGGGAAAACAAATCTGATGGACCAAAAAGTAATTATTATGAAACTGTTGATAGTGTAGGTAAATGACTTGTCCCTAAAATTAAGAAGTCAAATCCAGTTAATTGTATCTTAGCTAATAAAAATTGCAGTGATAAGGTTTATAGATTGGTGAAAAATTAATGAAGTCTTTAATGAATTTTCTGGTAAATTATAGAAGTCAGAAGTAACTTAATAAAGGGTCTGAAAATGTTTAGAAGAGATTAGATTTACTGAGCTAGAAAAGGATACTAGAAATATTGAAATGCCATCTCCTGCACAAGGGGGATTTAAGATAAAATCTATTTTATTGGATTGTATCTCATGTCTAAAATAGTCTACTATACAAAAGCATTTAACAAATAGTTATTGAATAAATTAATATTAAAAATAGTCACTATATGAGAACCAAGATGTTGTGTGTGCGTGTGTGTGTGTGTGTGTGTGTGTGTGTTGTGTGTATTTTAACTTGAGGGCTATAGGCAGTATTTTAAGGTGGTCAAATTCTGTACCTCCATCTTTCTAATCAGGATATTTATGCTGCCATTTAGCTGTCCAATGCATGAATTTTCCAAACACACACAGTTAAGTACCTTTAAAAGTTTTTTTTTTCTTTCTTTCTGAAATGTCTCATATTCCCAAGTAAGACTTCTGTTCCTTTTTCTACTATATTAAAAAATACATTACCGGTCTAGTTGATTTTTTATTCTAATTTACAACATGATCTGTTCTAGCTGTACAAATTTTTTGCATATTTTGAGACTAAAAATGGGAAAGATTTACCTTGTTTTGTTTTGCTCTTTTTTGTCACAAAATTTCTTCCAGTTACCAGGCAAGGCTCTTTTTTTTTTTTTTCTTTTTGGGAGTGGGTCCAATTCTAGGCCTGAAGGGTAACCTGGACCCACAGTCTTGGGGGTTCCACCAGCCTCTATCTGACCAGTATTTCTGGTCATTTTTGGGTTTTGAATTTTGTTCCACATTTTTCCTCCCACTCTATCCAGGATCTCCAATTTTGATCCCTTTCTAAGTGCTTGGCATTGGTAGCCAGGAGCCATCTAGTTGTGGTCTCAGGGTCATGGAGTCTCAGTTTCCTGTGGTACCTTACACCCTTAGAGTAATTATTCCTTGTGTCTTTGATTTTCTTCACACTTCTTTGCTTCATACGATGAGAGACCAATAGTTGAATCTTAGATGGCTACTTGTAAGCTTTTAAGACCCTGATCACTACTCACCGAAGTAAAATGTAGAATAGTATTTTTCTGTGTTATGTTGTGCCAGTGATGTATCAGACAGTATTTCACTTCTATTCATAAGGTTTTCACTGGCCGTTTTTTTCAGAAGTGTCTGTCCTTCTTCCCTGTTTGTCTCAGTCTGGAAGCTCCACTGAAGCCTGTCTATCATGTATGATTCTATTGGTATTTGAAATACTGATGATGGCATAGCCTCCAGCCTCACTGCAACAGGAAGCCACCACAGTACAACAAACAGAGAATAAGTGCTACAATAAATGGAGAAAAGGTTGAAGTTATCAAATATTTCATTTTATTTGTATCCACAATCAACACCCATGGAAGCAGCAGTCGAGAAATCAGATGTAATATTGCACTGGGCAAACGTGCTGCAAAAGATCTGTTTAAAGTGTTAAGAAGCAAAGATGTCACTTTGGAGACTAAGGGGCTCCTAGGAAGGTTGGGCAATCCTACTTCCGTAGTGATACTGCCTCGGAAACCCAAGGAGGTGTCGCTATGAGTCGGGGCCGACTCGATGGCACATAACAACAACAACAACCCAAGGCATGGTGTTTGCAACTGCCTCCTATGCATGTGAAAGCTGGACAATGAATAAGGAAGATGGAAGAAGAGTTGATGTCTTTGAATTGTGGTGTTGGCCAAGAATACTGAAAACACCACGGACTGCCAGAAGAATGAACAAATCTGTTCTGGAACAAGTGCAGCCAGAATGTTTCTTGGAAGCGAGAATGGCCAGACTTTTGTCTTGCCTACTTTGGTCACTTTGTCAGAAGGGACCACTCCTTGGAGAAGGATATCATGCTTGGTAAAATAAAGGGTCAGCGAAAAAGGTGAGGATCCTCAACAAGATGGATTGGCATAGTGGCTGCAATGATGGGCTCAAGAATAGCAAGGATTGTGAGAATGGCACAGGACCAGACAGTGTTTAGTTCTGTTGTGCATGGTGTTGTTATGAGTTGGAGCTGACTCAATGGCACTTAACTAACATGTCGTGCCAATTGACTTTGATGCCCCTGAGACCATGGTCCCAAGCCAGCTGACCTGGCAACTCACTCCTCAAGGTGCTTGGTTATGGCTATGAAGGCAACCCTAACCTTGTCCCCTGCTCTCTAATGTATATAGATACTTTTGTGGCATAAGTACATATGTAGGAATATCATCAGCCAAATCTATCTACAAAAACCAGAACCAAATGCACTGCCATTGAGTCGGATCCAACTCATAGAGACCCCTCCTTGGGTTGGTATATTCCCATTTGCCCACCCACACCTAATCTCACCTTTCTGCCTATGCATGCACACATAGAGTAGTGTTTGTTGTTACTGATAATGCAATCTGGGTATGTAATAGTATTTGCCTCTGTTTTCTACACCTTTTGTGCCCCTCTCTATGTCCTCCTGTTCCTTATTATTAGTGTGCCGAGGGATTTAATGCACACACATATACATCTGTATAGAGCTCCTCACTGTCCAATCTCCCATGTTAGATGCTGTCAAGAAAAATATTCATAATATAAAAATATTTATTCCTCCCATCAAATGCTACTGTTTTTCCCTCCTCTTTTGTCTTTGTCTCTATAGATGACCATATAAAAGTATAAGCACCAAATTTTTGCAAGTAACATATGAAAAAATTGCAAAGTGAAATTGCAAATTTTGCAAGCAACTCTAAAGTCTGTGGAAAGTTATGGTTGAGAACTGCTGTAATCACATGCAAAGCCATTGATAAATGAGGATCTGGCAGAGTTAGACAAGTTGACAATTGAAGTGAAAAGTTACAAGCCTGATGGCTAGATAAGTTCTTCAAAAGAGAATGATTTAAATATCAAAGGATTAAGAGAGGGCCTTTGGGAAAATGAATGAACCCTTGAGTAAGTTTGCAAGAAAAAGACTTCTTGTGTGATCACGCTATGAAAGTCAAACTTGAGGGGAAAATACATTCTATAATTTTGTCTAAAAATTGTTTTAAAATAAAAAGTGTTACTGTATATTCATTTTAAAAAAAAATTTTAAGAATTGGTATACAGTTTCAAATACAACTCTATTTTGTTAAATAGAAGATAAACTCATTTTTTAGCTTTTAGTTTTATTTTTCAAAGTTGAATCTCACTTATACATTTTTTTCCCACTACATGTATAAAATTTTTCTCCTAATTTTAAGTGGGTTTATGTAAGTGCCTTTCCCCTCTCCATTATCTGTGATAATTAAATAAGTACAGTAATGTATGAGTTAATTTCTTTAGAAGATTTTTAAAATTTAGGATTTAATGAAGATATTAAAAACTATATTAAAAATGAGTGATATAATGTCAATTATGAGAACTAGAAGCTGTTTACAAACTGTATACACTCTATAGGACACACGGTGGGTTTTGTTCCCACTTTCAGTTTGTCCTAACCTTTGGCCCATCTATTCTGATCTGAATTGAGGTGTCTTTCTCTCAGGAAATTATTGTTTTTCTCGGATCATTCATACCTCTCTAACCAGTTGTCTTTGAGTTGATTGTACTCATGGTAACCCCCTAATGTCAGAACTTAACTGTATTTTCAGAAGCTGATTTTTTGCAAGTAGACCAAAAGGCTTTTCTTCCCAGACATCTCTGGGTGACTTGAACCCCCAACTTTTCAGTTAGCAGCCCGATATGTTAACTGTTTGCCCCATCCAAGGGCAAATAGTGTTTTCTCCTCTGTGGTTCCATGACCAGGTGTGTGTGTAGCTGTGTAGGCTAAAATCATTATTTGTAGAAAGAGAATCTTTTTTTTGACTTTTCTGAGCAGTAAAGAATCTGTCAGTGCCTGGCTACTTTCTGTATATTGATAACAGTGAATGGGAATGCTTGCTGAATCACATTCTTATAAAACTGTGTTTTGTTGTTGTTGTTGCTTTGTGCCGTTGAGCAGGCCCCGACTCATAGCAACCCCTCCTTGGGTTGCTGAGGCAGTATCACTAAGGAAGTAGATTGCCCAAACTGTGTGTATTAAGTTTGAATTTCATTTTGTATATTTTTTCTTGATTTTTACTTAATTTTCCCTTAAACATTGGAAAAATTCAAAAGAAGATAAGTAAGAAATGATGTTGTTATTGTTGTTAGGTGCTGTCGAGTTGGTTCCTGCTGACAGTAACCTTATGAACAACAGAACAAAGCACTGCCTGGGCCTGGGCCATCCTCACAATGTTATCTTTGAGATTATTATTGCAGCCACTGTGTCAATCCATTTGTGGATAGACTTCCTCTTTTTCTATCACCCTTTACTTTACCAAGAATGATATCTTTTCCAGGCCCTGGTCCCTTTTGATAACACGTCCACAGTATGTGAGACAAAGTTTCACCATCCTTGCTTCTAAGGACCATTCTGGTCATACTTCTTCCAAGATAGATTTTTTTGTTCTTCTGGCAATCCATGATATAGTCATTACTCCTCGCCAACAGCATAATTCAAAGGTTATCAATTCTTCTGTCTTCTTTTTTCATGGGCCAGCTTTCACCTGAAGGTGAGGCTATTGAAAATACCATGGTTTGGGTCAGGCATACCTTAGTCCTTAAAATGACATCTTTGCTTTCTACCATTTTAAAGAAGTCTTTTGCAGCAGATTTGCTTAATGTAATACTTCATATGATTTCTTGACTGCTGCTTCCATGGGCATTGATGGTAAAGCCAAGTAAAATGAAATGCTTGACAATTTCAATCTTTTCTCTATTTATCATGATGTTGCTTATTGGTCCATTTGTGAGGACTTGTGTTTTCTTTATGTTGAGGTGTAATACATACTGAAGGCTGTAGTCTTTGATCTTCATCAGTAAATGCGTCTTCCCTTTCACCAAGCGAGATTGTGCCATCTGCACAGTGCAGGTTGTTAATGAGTGTTCTTGCAATCTTGATGCCATGTTCTTCTTCACATAGTCCAGCTTCTTGGATTATTTGCTTAGTTTACAGATTGGATAAATATGGTGGAAGATACACACCTTTCTTGATTTTAAACCAGGTAGTATGCCCTTGTTCTGTTTTAAGAACTGCCTCTTAGTTTATGTACATATTCCTCATGAGCACAATTAAGTGTTCTGGAATTCCCATTCTTCACAATATTTTCTGTAATTTGTTACGATCCACACAGTTAAATGCCTTTGCATAGTCAATAAAACACAGGTAAACACCTTTTCTAGTATTCTCTGCTTTTGGCCAAGATTCATCTCATATCAGCAATGCTATCCCTCATTCCATGACCTTTTCTGAATCCAGCTTGAATTTCTGGCAGTTACCTGTTGATGTATTGGTACAACTGTTTTTGAATTATCTTCAGCAAAATTTTACTTGCATGAGATATTAATGATATTGTTTGATGATTTTTGCAGTCTTTTGGATCATCTTTCTTTGCAGTGAGCATGTATTTGGATGTCTTCCAGTTGGTTGGTCAAGTAGCTGTCTTCCAAATTTCTTCACATAGATGAATGAGTGCTCCCAGTGCTACATCTGTTTGTTGAAATATCTCATTTGGTATTTCTTTAATTATTGAAGACCTGTTTTTACCTGTGACTTTAGTGGAGCTTGGACTTCTTCCTTTAGTGCCATTTGTTCATATACTACTTCCTGAATGGTTGAATATTGACCAATTCTTTCTGATACTATGACTCTGTGCATTCCTTCCATTTTATTTTGATGCTTCTTGCATTGTTAATTTTTTTCCCTATAGAACCCTTCAATAGCACAACTCAGCTTGAATTTTTTGTTTAGTTCTTTCAACTTGGGAGATGTCAAACTTGTTCTTCCACTTTGATTTTCCAACCCAAAGTCTTTGCACATTTCATTTTAATACTTTACTTTGTCTTCTTGAGTTGCCCTTTGAAATCTATTCGCTCTTTTACTTCATCAATTCTGCCATTCACTGTAGGTACTCTACATTCGAGAGCAAGGTTTAGAGTCTTTCTTGACATCCATCTTGGTCTTTTCTTTCTTTCCTGTCTTTTTAATGACCTTTTGCTTTCTTCATGTGTAATATCCTTGATGTCATTCTACTATTCGCCTGTTCTTCAGTTATTACTGTTCAATGTATCAAATCTATTCTTCAGATAGTCCCTACATCCAGGTGGAATATAGTCAAGGTCTCACTTTGGCTCTTGTAGACTTGTTTTAATTTTCTTCAGCTTCAACTTGAACTTGCATATGAATTATCAACAATAGTCTGTTCCACAGTCAGTCACTGGCCTGTTCTGACTGATGATATTGAGCTTTTTAATCATCTTTTTCCACAGATGTAATTGATTTCATTCCTGTGTATTCCATCCAGTGATGTCCATATGTATACTCACTGTTTATTTTGTTGAAAATGAATAAGTCACAGGTCTTAAAAAATTTAATCATGCAATCTC
Organism: Orycteropus afer afer; assembly: GCF_000298275.1. Lineage (NCBI taxonomy): Eukaryota > Metazoa > Chordata > Mammalia > Tubulidentata > Orycteropodidae > Orycteropus > Orycteropus afer. The sequence continues at coordinate 1,789,694 of NW_006921961.1, forward strand.
TGGCATCATTTCTACCACCAAGGCCATAATTTCCAGCTAGTGATTCTTATTTGTTTCTGACTTTTGCATCCTAATCATCAGTAATTATTAATGCATCTCAATTGCATGTTTAATCAATTTCAGACTGCAGAAGTTGATAAGTATCTTCTATTTCCTCATCTTTGGCATTAGTTGTTCATGCATAATTTTAAATAATAACCACTGATATTGTATTGTCATCTAGTAACAAATACTAGTAACATTGTAGTATATTAGTAGATTTCATTCTAGTGTTTTCCCTGTATATAATAGAATATTGAAAGCATATTTTTTATGTTTGAATTGTTTCTAAAATACTAAAACCAACCAACCCAACAATCAAACATCCAAACTAACAAAGAACAAGACAGAATACACAGGCAGTATATACACCCACATTTTAAAGGCAGCTGCCAAGGATGCATCAGTTATACCTTTCCTCTGCTAAAGTTAGTAGTAGGCGGTAGATCTGGTTCCCTTGCCTTCATCCCTCCCACTTTCACTAGTCTGTATAAATTCTATACTCAAATGTTCCATATGAATTTTCACATATGTCTGGTGTAGCCCTAGGTAAAAGAATTACACTTATAGCAGGGTTCCAATATAATAACTTGTGAAGATTGTGGTACAATGAGGAAGGAGACATAGGTGTCTTATTCTCCATTGGTTGTCTGCTTATTTGTCAGACTTAATAATTATCCTCTGTGTCTTTTGGAGTGAAGGATAGGGAAGATATTTCAAGAAGGGGAGAGATTGAGGGAAAGAACAGTAAAAGTATCTCTCTCTCTTCATTATTGTGCCCTTTTCGGGCAAAGATGTACTCTTCCCTAGTGGGTCAAGACAATACCAAGAAGGCGTCTGGGTTGTCTAGTCTGTATTCTCTCTGAATGAGCTGGCCTTTGGGAAGGACAGCAGCAGGAAAAGTTGTGGGTGAATGTTGGAGCTGGAAGCAGAGTGGAAATGAGATTAAGATGCAGCTATTGAATTCCCCGTGTCACTGGACTATGTGGTGAGAGGACCCCCAACTGGCATCAGAATCCCTGGGGAGCATCTATAAACATCACAGTATACTAAATCATCTCTAGTTAATAGTAAGACTTTGACTTGTCTCTGTAATCTCTCTTCCTCCCCATTCGTAGAAACCTTGAAAGCAGAAAAGCCAAGGAGAGTGGAAGAGTAAAGGAAAGCCTGTTGATCTTCATTCCAAGCCCCACTGGCAAGTCTTGGCTGGCACTAGGGGAAGGGCCAAGACGAGCACTGAACTAAATATGAAATTAAGATTTTAAACTCTACTAGACTAGGCTGCATTTTTTTAACACTTGAAAATGGCTATGAAGGTACAGGATCTGCCCAACATGTCACTAAAAGATGGGAGAAGAAAATTCAGCAGAGCATGTTTGAAGGCAGTGAATAGAAAAAAAAATAAACTCACACCTTTGTGTCCTACTGAGTTCAAAGGCTTTTTAGTAGTCCAGCTATATGCACACATAGAAAGTTAGATTATACTACATATTTCACAATTTTGCTTTGCTTTTCAAAATCTGACTGTGGTGTCAGAAACACTTTCCCCGACTATTAAAAACTCTTTATGTATATATAATCTGAGTGTGTTTATGTTTTGAGGTGATTAGGAAATACAGCTTAAACTGTGAGGAAAGAGAGGAAATCCTGCACATCTTTGGTTGGTCTTCAAAGAACAGGAAACTAGAAAACCCACTCCCATCCTGAATTTAACTCTCTAGGGAGAAGAGAGACAATATGAATGTATCTCCTCCAAGCTGTCAGCCTATCTTTATGCTATCACACTAAAATAAGATGTTTTGCATAAAGTGAAAGTGAATAAACATGATTTTTAGTGACAATATGGTCTATTTTATAACTCTGCCATATATCTACAACTAGTTCTCCAACCTTACTATTTTAAATAAAGCTATGTATGAACATCATTAAATAGAAATATTTTCTTCATTTGGGATCATTTCATCAGGGGTAGATTCTGAGAAATTGTGTTAGAATAAGTAGAATATATTTGTAAAATGTTGATTATATATAACAAACATTCTCTTAGAAAATGTGGGTAAAAACAAACAAACAAACAAACAAATAAAAAAACTCACTGCCATCGAGTGATTCTCACTTGGGTTTCTGCGGTGGTAAATATTTACAGAAGTAGATTGCCCAGTCTTCCTTCCACAGAGAAAATCTGGGTATAAGAGAAAATTAAGATGGAAAAAAATCATGCTAAATACCATCACTCAGAGAAAAACATAATTACTATTGCCTTTCAATCTTTTACCTATGCTGAAACATTTACAAAGGTAAACTGATGATACACAATCAGATTTGTTTCTTATTATTTTTCCACTTAATATTATGCCATGAGAATTTTTCCACTTTCAAATATATATTTTTTAAAAAAACTGGATTTTAATGGTGAGTGGTATTTTATCGATTTGATTTACAGAAAGTTCAGTTATTGTGGATACTGACCAACTGCTCTGGTTACCTAGTGCTGCTCTGACAGGAATAGACCACAAATGAGATGTTTGAACAAATAGGAGTTTATTCTCTTACAGTTTGGAGGCTTTAAGTCTGAGTTCAAAGTGCCAGGTTCTAGGGGCTGGGTGAAAGCCCCTTAACCTTGGGCTTCAGCTCTGCCTCCTCCTCCTGGCCCACAGAAACTAGAGACTTTCTTCACTCAGACAGATGCTGGCTGTTGAGACTGACAAGCCCAAAATTGACAAGTAAAAAGGCACAGTCCTGATGTTACCAAACAACATGGCAGGCCATTAATTCAAGTCTATTGAAAGTCCCAAGATTGGGTGAGCATGGCCGGCTATTGAACAATGACTTGGCTACATACAGGGTCCAATTGTGCCAAAAGGCTAGAGACCAATCCCAAAGCTTCTCTTTATATGTGGGAAACGGACCACATCCCTAAAGCAGCTACTCAGTTGCTCGCGGCAGATCCCACCATGGAGCTGATTGCCAGTCTCATCATGGGGAATAACTACCTCCAGCTGCCCAGTCACCCAACCGGGCCCAGCCAAGTTGACACACAAACTTAACTACCACACCACCAGTTGGTGTGGTAGTCTGAGTGTCAGAGTAGAACTATGCTCCAAAGGGTTTCCAGTGGCTGATTTTTCAGAAATAGATCTATAGCCTTTTCTTCTGAGGTATCTCTGGGTGAATTTGAACCACCAACCTTTCAGTTAGCAGCTGAATTTATTAACCATTTACATCACCCAGGCACAACTATTCTGGATATTTACAAAAGAAAAAAACCCAAAGGAGCTCTAGTAACCTAGTGCGTAAGGCATTTGACTGCTAACCAGAAGGCTGGTGGTTCAAACTCACCAGCCACTCCTCAGAAGGAAGGTTGGGTAATCTACTTCTGTACTGATATCCCCTTGGACACCCAAGGAGGGGTCGCTGTGAGTAGGAGCCGACTCAGCAGCAGTGGGTTCTGGATACTTAGGTTGTTTTAATTCTTTTGGGGTCATGATGCTGCAGTGAATATCTTTGTGTATACAATTCACACATAAGTATGATAATTTTCTTGAAAGTTGATTCCTAGAATTGGAATTTCTAAGTCAGAAGTTAAGAGCATTTTGCTAAATTGCTTTCCAGAAAGTTCATTCCTACCAGCAATTTATATATAGTTGTATATTTATGTTCTTGTTTATACTCCACTTGGCATTGAGATTTACTGTGAAAATTTTTTTGCAAGTTTCATAAGGAAAACTGATATCATTTTAATTCTCATTTCCTTGATTATTAATGAGGTTGAACTTTTCCTTTAATGTTTATTAGCCATTTGTATTTCCCCTTGTGTGTTCTCTGTTCATGCTTTTTGCTCATTTAGCTATTTGATTCATTTGCAATTTTAAAGGAGGAACTCATTAACACAAATAAATCTCTAATTAGTGAAACTTATGAAGGAAATACTTTCTAAGCAGAGGAAGATCTTCCTTGCTCTTTTCCACTTTCAAAAAAATTATTCAGTTAAAAAGTATGAACATCTACTTAGTATAAGGAATTGTGAATTATTGGAAAAAAAAAACAAAAACTGGTTTTGGTCTTTCAAGAGGCTATTGTCTGGTTTGAGTAAAGTAATTTGGCTTATTCCTTCTAAAAGCTTACTAACTTACAAGAAATTATAAAAACATAATTGAGGTATGTTAAAGGCAATATGGACAGGGCCAAAAACAAGAAAATAATCACTCATAATTCTGTTACCTGAATTCATCACTTTTGTATTTCTGTATAACCTTTTATTTTTTATGCATTTTAAAGTAGTTGTGATCATACTTAGCAGTACCTACTATTTTGTATCTCTCTCTTTTAAATTAATATCATAGCTAAATTCTTTTATTTTGGTAGTAAGGAGTCTTTATGCTAACGGCAGAATAATAGAAGGCTGGTGGTTCAAGCCAACCAGCCATTCCTCAGAAGGAAGGTTGGGCAATCTACTTCTGTAGCGATACCAAGGAGGGGTTTCTATGAGTTGGATCTGACTTGACGGCAGTGAGTTTTTTTTTTTTTTTTAAATATTTACTTAATCGTACCCAATTTGAGAAACATTTAGATACTTTCTATTTTCAGTAGTATAAATTGCTTTAAGGGCTAGTCTATATATCTTAGCACCTTGAATTTTTCCTCCTTAACAAAATATCATGGATCTAGCACTCTGCAATGTGCATTTTAAATATAAATTCATTAGAACGTCTAACTAGAAAATCTGAAATAGGGATACAGTACTATTTTTGGGAAACATGCTCCTTTTTACAGGTTATGATTTGGGGGATGATTTTCTTCTGTCCTTCAGATCACACTACATTTGTTGCTCCTTGCATCGCATTGGAGAGAGAGCCAGACTCAGTTGCTCACAGTTTATGTTGTGGTCTTGGGAAAACCTGATCTTGGGTAAGACTTGAGTTTATATTTCACCATGTGGTCTTGGGCAAATTACACTTTTAGAGTGTCAGTTTTCTCATCTATAATGTGTGACTTCTAAGGCATGCACCACATGATGTTTCTGTGAGGATTAAATAAAATGGCATATATTGCTAATGTATGCACCAAATTGCTTCAAATTAATGTTATATTCCTCCTTCCTGCATTTAATCCCTCTCTTTCATTCAGCTAGCTGGAAGGAAAACTATAACTTTACCTGGCTTAAGGGATTCAATTCTCTTTTTTTTTTCTCCCCAAGCTCTTATAGGAATAGGCTTTTCATCATCATTTATTTATTTATTTTTAAGGAATAGGCTCTTAAGCATGGCTGTGCCTTAAGTCCTTTGTTGTTGTTGTTGTTGTTAAGTGCTGTCGAGTCGTTTCTGACTCATAGTGACCCCATGCACAGCAGAACGAAACACTGCCCGATCCTGCGCCAGCCCCACAATCCCTGCTATACTTGAGCTCATCATCGCAGCCACCGTGTCAATCCATCTTGTTGAAGGCCTCCCCCTCTTTC
>NW_006921961.1:1796900-1807725 GCF_000298275.1 Orycteropus afer afer
CTAAATTCAGGAGGGATATATTCAAGATCATACTTTGGCTCTCTTGGACTTGTTTTAATTAAATTCAGGAGGGATATATTCAAGATCATACTTTGGCTCTCTTGGACTTGTTTTAATTGTCTTTAACTTCAAGTTGAATTTGCATATGAGTAGTTGATGGTCTGTTCCACAATTCTTTGAAACCCCTAAAATACATTAATTTTTGATTTTCCATTAGTTTACTCCAAAGCAATGTGTGAATATAAATTTAGGTCCAAAAAACATTTTTTCTTTCTTAATCTTTTTTTTTTGGTTGACTGTGTTATGCCAAAGTATCTCACTCAGTACCAGAATTCCAAGTCACAGCTCCTGAGTCTATTGCTTTTTCATAAAACCAGGCTCCTCCTGAGTCTATTGCTTTTTCATAAAACCAGGCTCTGTGCTTCTAATAGATTTTCTTTGCCCTAATCATGTCCTTGAAATGTGTCCTTTATACATTTTGCTTACTAATCAAATAATTAAGATTTTTGACACAGCCAAAGTAGAATTATTCAAGTGTTCTATCCTAATTCCATAGTAATATTGTGGAATTAAATTTTAGGGGGAATAAAATGAGCTCCTTAAAAATGCACATGCACACAATGACTTCCATTCTTGTGAGAGAAATGATACCATGCATATATACTCTCCTTATCGAATACTTAAAGGCATCTTGAAATAAAATGGGGCATCACTAGTCTGGAAAATCTGCTTCTGTTTTAAAAACAAAAGTTAAAAAGACATAGAACTTTTATATGTGGTATATGTGTCATTTATTACAGCATGTAACTTTAGTGGGCATGAACCATATCAAAATGGTCAACAGTTTGCCCATCAGCAGAATGAGAGAAATTTACAAACATATGGTTATTAAAAAATTTGTCCCAAACTATCTATTCTACTTAAAATGAAATACAGGATTTAGCTATTACATCTGAAAACAGTGCTAGAAGTAGAAAATACTGGGGGAAATTTATTCATATATTTAGAGAATTATGCTGTCACTAGTTTGCATATTTCTTAGCACCTGCTTCTTTTGATGTGCAAAATTTAGAAGAACAGTATTGAATACTTGAGGTCACCAGCACCTTGGTGCAAATTGTTTACTTCAGTTCCATTTCTTTCATCTGCTGGGAAGGATTGTATGAAACCATTTTGGGACATCGATGAATAAAATAAAGGTAAGGAGAAAGTGGGAAAAGAAAACAGGAAGGGAAGAAAAGAGAGACTTGTGATACCAACTATCTAGTTCATCATAATTTTACTGAGATCAGCCATGTGCAGAATAAACATTTTGCTGGAAATCTATGTTTTCTCAAAAAAGTCTCAAGAAAATGTTCAAGTGAATTGCTTGGGAAAACTTTGAAACATTTAACCATTTTTAAATGAACACATAGTGACACAAAATCCATTCTTGAACTGAGCACCTGCATGAATGACCTACTCAATCTCACCCCTTACATTCTTAGCTAAACTTTCTTTTTTAAAGTGAACTTTTATTTGAGCATAATGTTACATTTAGAGGAAGGTTGTAAAAGATAGTACAGAGAATTCCCCTGTATTATTCACTCAGTTTCCTCTAGTATTAACATCTCACACAGCCATGGTACATTGGCCAAAACTTATAGAAAACAAAGTAAAGTATTATAATGAAATAGGTAAAGACCTAGAGTTAGAAAATCAAAAGGGAAGAACAAGCTCAGCATTTCTCTAGCTGAAAGAATGCGAGAAAAAATTCAGGCCTTGAGTTGCAATATTGAAGAATCTGGGGGCAATTATTGAATGATGTAGGAAGTATCAGAAGACAGAAGGAATATGCAGAATCCAAAAGAATTGGTTGACATTCATCCATTTCAGGAGGTAGTACATGATCAAAAACAAATGGTATTGAAGGAAGAAGTCTATTGTGGATTGAATTGTGTCCCCCCCCCCCCCAAATATGTCCCAACTTGGCTAGGCCATGATTCTCAGTGGTTTGGCAGTTGTTTTGTTTACCTCCCGTGCCTCTCTGACAGGAATATACCACAAATGGGATGGGTTTAACAGACAGGAGTTTATTCTCTTACAATATTAGACACTTTAAGTCCAAGTTCAAAGTGCCAGCCTCTAGGGGCTGGGTGAAAGCCCCTCAATCTTGGGCTTCAGCTCTACCTCCTGCTCCTGGCCAACTGAAGCTGGAGGTTTTCTTCACTCAGACAGCTGCTGGCTGCTGAGGCTGACAAGCCCTAGGTTGACAAACAAAAAAAGCACAGTCCCAATGTTACCAAACAACATGGCAGGCCACTAATTCAAGTCCAGAAGTCCCAAGGGCATGGCAGGTTGCTGAACAATGACTTGGCTACATGTAGGGTTCAAGCATGCCAAAAAGTTGGAGACCTTACCCAAAGTTGCTTCTTATATACTGGAAGCAGACCACATCCCTAAAGTAGCTACTTAGCTGCTCCAATAGATTCCACCATGGAGTTAATTACCAATCTCACCATGGGGAATAACTACATCCAGCTGCCCAGCCACTCAAACCAGACCTGCCAAGTTGGCACACAAACTTAACTACCACAGCAGTCATGGAATAATGCAATTTGTGAATTGTGTAAAGATCCCCAATAATGTGATCTGATGTGATAAGCTAATCAGTTTTAAGGGGATTAGGGTGGATGTAACATCCTTTATCAGGTCACAACCTTGATCTGATGTAATGGGAGTTTCCCTGGTGCGTAGCCTGCATCAGTTTTTGTGAAAGGAGAGTGAAGTGAGCAGAGAGACAAAGACCTACTTCCACAAAGGGAGAAGAGCTGGGAGTGGAACACATGACTTTGGCCTGGGGTCACTGTGCTGAGAAGCTCCTAGACCCAGGGAAAAGTCAAGACACATGAAGACCTCCAAGGGACACTGGCCCCTCAGATGTTGAATGGACACAAGGACTTTCCTCAAAAGTCAATATAGACAGAAAGCCTTCCCAGAGAGCTGGTACCCTGAATTTGGACTTCTAGCCTCCTAAACTAAAAGAATAAATTTCTGTTTGTTAAAGCCATTTGCTTGTGGTATTTGTGTTATAATATTAATAGATAACTAAGACAAAGTCCAAGCTTCACTGAAGGCATTGGCAAAAAGTAAGGCTTCAGAAATTGACAGAATGTCAATTGAGATGTTTCAACAAATGGATGCAAGCCTGGAAGGGCTGACTTATCTATGCCAAAAAAACTGGAAGACAGCTACCTGGCCAACTGACTGGAAAAGATACATATTTGTGCCCATTCCAAAGAAAGGTGACCCAACAGAATGAGGAAATTATCAAACAATATCATCAATATCACATGCAAGCAAAGTTTTGTTCAAGACAATTAAAAAATAGTTGAGGCAGTATATCAATGGGGAGCTACCAGAAATTTAAACCAGATTCATTAGAAGATGTGGAACAAGGGATATCATTGCTAATGTCAGAGGGATCTTGGCTGAAAGCAGAGAATGCCAGAAAGATGTTTACCTGTGTTTTATTGACTATGCAAACGCATTCAACTGTGAGAATCGTAATAACATTGTGAAGAATGGAAATTCCAGAACACTTAATTTTGTTCATAAGGAACCTGTACATAAATCAGAGGCAATCCTTATAACAGAATAAGGGCATATTACAAGGTTTAAAATCAAGAGAGGTGTGTGTCAAGGTCATATCATTTTATTATACTTATTCAATGTGTATGCTGATCAAATAACTGAGAAGCTGGGCAATATGAAGAACATAGCATTAGGATTACAAATCAGCATCATTAACTACATGGGATATGCAGATGACCTAACCTTCCTTGCTGGAAGTGAAGAGGACTTGAAGCACTTACTATGAGGATCAAAGACTACAGCCTTCAATATGGATTGCACCTCAACATAAAGAAAACAAAAAAGCCTCACAACTGGAGTAATAAATAACATTGTGGTAACTGGAGTAAAGACTGAAATGATGAAGGATTTCATTTTACTTGGATTCACAATTAACATCCATGGAAGCAACAGGAAAGAAATCATACAACATATGACATTGGGAAAATCTGCTGCAAAAGAACTCTTTAAAATATCAAGAAGCAAAGATTTCACTTTGAGGACCAAGGTGCACCTGGCTAAAGCCTTGGTATTTTTCAATTGTCTTATATGCAGGTGAAAGCTGGACAAGAAATAAGGAAGACTGAAGAAGGATTGATCCCTTTGAGTTATGATTATGGTGTTGGTGAAAATATTCACTATATATGATGGACTGCCAAAAGAATGAAGAAATCTGTCTTGAAAGAACTACAGCTAGAAGGCATCTTAGAATTGATAATGGTGAGATTTTTGTCTCATGTACTTTGGGTATGTTATCAAGAGGGATTTGTCCCTAGGGTTGGACATCACACCTGGTAAAGGTGAGGGTCAATGAAAAATAGGAAGAACCTCAATGAGATGAATTGACACAGTGGCTACAACAATGGGGTGAAACATAGTGATGACTGTGAAGACAATGAAAAACTAGGCAGTGTTTCATTCTGCTGTACCTAGGGTAGCTATGAGTTGAAACTTGAGGGCATCTAAAAACAACAACAACAACAACAATATTGTTAACTAAACTATAGCCCAACCACTCGTCTGTCAGTTTGTCATACTATGGTGGCTTGCATGTTACTGTAAGTCTGAAGGTTATGCCACTGGTATTTCAAATACCAGCAGAGTCACCCATGGTGGACAGATTTCAGCAGAGTTTCCAGATTAAGACAGGCTGGGAAGAAGGATGGGACCATTCATTTCTGGAAAAGTTGACCACTGAAAACTTTATGAATAGCGTGAAACAATGTCATCAGAAGATGAGGCTCTCAGGTTGGAAGGCACTCAAAATATGAATGAGGAAGAGCTGACTCCTCAAAGTAGAGTTGATCTTAATGATGTGGATAGAATAAAGCTTTAAGGACCTTCATTTGTTAATGGGGCATAACTCAAAATGGGAAGAAACAGCTGCGAACATCCATTACTAATTGGAACAATGTGTGAACTATGAATCTAGGAAAATTGGAAGTTGTCAAAATGAAATGGAATGCATAGCTCTGGTAGTGTAGTCCCTAAGCACTTGACTGCTAACCAGAATTCTGGCAGTTCAAAGCCACCAGCCACTTCTTGGAAGGAAGGTTGTGCAATCTACTTCCGTAGTGATACTGCCTCGGAAACCCAAGGAGGTGTCACTATGGGTTGAATTCACTCTACAGCAAAGAGTTTGGTTTTGGTTTGCAGTTTGAAATTGACCAAACATGCAACCAAGATGTATTAATCATTGTTGGTAATTGGGATGTGAAAGTTGGAAATAAAGAATCATCAGTGGTTGGAAAGTATGGCCTTGGTGACAGACATGATGCTGGAGATCACATGATAGAATTTTGCAAGACCAATGATTTATTCATTGTAAATTTCTTTTTTTCAACAGCATAAATGGCAGCTATACATATGGACCTTGCCAGATGGAATACACAGAAATCAAATTGATTACATCTGTGGAAAGAGGCAATGGGGAAATTTACTATCATCAGTCAAAACAAGGTCAGGAGCTGACTGTGGAACAGACCATCAATTGCTCATATGCAAGTTCAAGTTGCAGCTGAAGAAAATTAAAACAAGCCCATGAGAGCCAAAATGTAACCTTGATTATATTCGACCTGAAATTATTTATTTATTTAAAGTGCCATCAATTTTTATTTCATTATACTAATTCTGGTGATGTAAATAGAGGTTCATGTAAATATAGGCAAATATAAAATTATTAGAAGGGCATTCAATCAGGCATATGAAGAAATATTTTTAATTACCTAAGTTTCTATTTACCTTAAAATACTTTGATAAATAAATTAAAAAAAAAATAAACAAAAAACCTCACTAATTTCAACTCATGGTGACCCTGCAGAGTTTCGAAGGCTATAAATCTTACAGAAGCAGACTGCCTCACATTTCTCCCATGGAGCAGCGGGACCCACCTGATTTTAGAGACCATTTGAAGAATAGATTTGATGCACTGGACACCAATAACCGAAGATCAGACAAGTTGTGGGATGACATCAAGAACACCATGCATGAAAAAAGCAAAAATAGACAGGAAAGGAAGAAAAGATCAAAATGGATGTCAGAAGAGACTCTGAAACTTGCTCTGGAATGAAGAGTAGCTAAAACAAATGGAAGAAATGATGAAAGAAAAGAGCTGCACAGAAGATTTTAAAGGGCAGCTTGAGAAGATAAAATAAAATATTATCATGACATGTGCAAAGACCTGGAGTTAGAAAATCAGAAGGGAAAAACATGCTCTGCATTTCTCAAGCTGAAAGAACTGAAAAAAAAAAAAAAAAAAAAAAAAAAAATTCAAGCCTCAAATTGAATATTGAACAATTCTATGGGCAAAACATTGAATGATACAGGAAACATCAGAAGATGATGCAAGGAATACATGGAGTCACTATGCCAAAAAGAATTGGTCAATTTTCAACTATGTCAGGGGTAGCATACAATGAAGAACCAATGGTATTTGATGGATTTGTTCTGAAGGAACTGGTAAAAAAAAAAAAAACAAGCCTCCAGGAATTGATGGAATTCACATTGAGATGTTTCAACCAACAGATGCAGCACTGGAAGTGCTTACTCGTTTATGCCAAGAAAGTTGGGAGACAGCTACCTGGCCAACTGACTGGAAGAGATCAATATTTGTGCCTGTTCCAAAGAAAGGTGATACAACAGAATGAAGAAATTATCAAACACTAGTATTAATATCACACACAAGTAAATTTTTGCTGAAGATAATTAAAAAAAAAAAAATTGCAGCAGTATATTGACAGGAAACTGCCAGAAATTCAAGCTGGATTCACAAGATGATGTGGAACGAGGGATATCATTGCTGAGGTCAGATGGATCTTGGCTAAAAGCAGAGAATGCCAGAATGATGTTTATCTGTGTTTTATTGACTATCCAAATGCATAGACTGTGTATCATAACAAATTATGGATAATGTTATGAAGAATGGAAATTCCAAAACATTTAATTGTGCTTATGAAGATCCTGTGCAGACTAAGAGGCTGTTTTTCATACAGAACAAGGGGATACTGTGTGGTTTTAAATCAGGAAAGGTGTGTGTCAGAGTTGTATCCTTTCACTAGACTTATTCAATCTGTATACTGAGCAAGTAATCTGAGAAACTGGACTATATGAAGGATGTGGTATCAGGATTGGAGGAAGACTCATTGATAATCTGTGATATACAGATGACACAATCTTGCTTGCTGAAAGTGAAGAGGACTTGAAGCACTTACTGATGAAGATCAAAGTCTTCGGTATAGATTACAACTCAACATAAAGAAAAAAAAAATCCTCACAACTGGACCAATAAGCAACATCATGATAAACTGAGAAAAGACTGAAGCTCTCAGGGATTTCATTTTACTTGGATGCACAATCAACACCCATGGAAGCAACAGTTAAGAAATCATATGTCATGTTGCACTGGGCAAAAGAACTCTTTAAAGTGTTAAGAAGCAAAGATGTCATTTTAAAAACTAAAGTGAGCCTAATATATTTCATATATATATGTATATTTAGTAGCTCTGGTAGCATAGTGCCTAAGACACCTGACTGCTAACCAGAAGGCTGGTGGTTCTAACCCACCAATCACTCATCAGAAGGAAGGATGGGCATTCTACTTCCATAGTGATACCACCTCGGAAACACAAGGACCCAAGGAGGAATTCTTATGAGTTGGGTCCAACTCAACAGCACATAACAGCAACAAATACATATACATATACATATACATATACATATACATATACATATACACGTACACATATACATATACATATACATATACATGGGAGCTCTGGTAGCGTAGCACCTAAGGCACTTGACTGCTAACCAGAAGGCTGGCTGTTCAAACCCACCAGCCACTCCTTGGAAGGAAGATGTGGCAATCTACTTCCGTAGTGATACTGCCTCGGAAACCCAAGGAGGGGTCGCTATGACTGGGGTCCAACTCGACTGCACATAACAACAACATACATATACATATACATATACATATACATATACTTATACATATACCCTGGGCTTAGAGGCTGCTTTAGCTTGGGGTGGCTCTTTTTTTAAGGCTGGGACCTGAGGTAGGCAGGCCTGGGCCTTGGAGGCTGCTTTTCATTTGTGGGTGGCTCTACATTAAGGCCGGGGCCTGAGGTAGGCTGGCCCGGGTCTGGGAGCTGCTTTTTGATTGTGGGCTACTCTATTAAGGCAGGGGCCTGAGGTAGATGGGCCTGGGGCTTAGAGGCTGCTTTTCACTTGGGGTGGCTCTTTATTAAGGCCGGGACTGAGGTAGGCAGGCCTGGAGCTTGGGTACTGTTTTTTGCTTGGGGGTGGCTCTATTTTAAGGTCTTTGCCTGAAGTAGGCAGGTACAGAGGGGTTAGGAATAACTAAGGGAGACAAACTTGTCTGTCTGTTTGTTATCCAGTGGTGGCTTCTGTGTTGCTGTGAGGTTGGAGGCTATGCCACTGTGTTGCAAAATGCCAGCAGGGTTACCCATGGTGGACAGGTTTCAGTGGAACTTCCAGGCTAAGACAAACTCGGAAGAAGGAAAAGACCATTCACTTCCCAATGAATTGGTCAGTGAAAACTTTATGAATAGTAGTGAAACATTGTCTGATATATGACTGGAAAACTTTGAATAGTCCTGAAACATTGTCCCATGTAGTGCCGGAAGATGTGCCCATCACTTTGGAAGACACTCAAAATATGACTGGAGAAAAGCTGACTCCTCAGAATAGAGATGACCTTAACAATACGGATAGAGTAAAGCTTTGGGGACCTCCATTGGCTGATGTGGCATGACTCAAAATGAGTAGAAACAGCTGCAAACATCCATTAATAATTGGAACATGGAATGTATGAAGTATGAATCCAGGAAAATTAGAAGTTGTAAAAAATGAAATGGCACACACAAAGATCAATATCCCAGGCATTAGTAAGCTGAAAGGGAGCTCTGGTGGCGTAGCTCCTAAGGCATTTGACAAGAAGGCTGGTGGTTCAACCCACCAGCCACTCCTTAGAAGGAAGGTTGGGCAATCTACTTCCATAGTAATACCACCTTAGAAACCCAAGGAGGGTTGTTGTGAGTCAGATCCAACTTGACAACAGTGCATTGTGCTTTTTGCGTCAGTGAGCTGAAATGGATGGTTTTGGCCATTTTGAATCAGACAACCATATGATCTGCTATGCTGCAAATGACAAATTGAAGAGGAATGGTGTGGCATTCATCATCACAGAGTGTTTCAAGATCTGTCCTGATGTACAACACTGTCAGTGATAGGATAATATCCATATACCTACAAGGAAGACCAGATAACACTACTATTCAAACTTATGCACCAACCACCAAAGCCAAAGATGAGGAAACTGAAGATTTTTACCAGCTTCTACAGTCTGAAATTGACTGAACATGCAATTAAGATGCTTTGATTACCACTGGTGATTGGAATACAAAAGTTGGAAACAAAGAAGAGTCACCAGTATTTGGAAAATATGGCCTTGGTGATAGAAATAATGCTGGAGATCACATGATAGAATTTTGCAAGACCAATGACTTATTCATTGCAAATACCTTATTTCAACAACATAAGCAATGACTACACCTGTGGACTCCACCAGAAGGAATACACAGGAATCAGATTGACTACATCTGTGGCAAGAAGCAATGGAGAAGTTCAATATCTTTGGCCAAGATAAGGCCAGGAGCTGACTGTGAAACAGACCATCAACTGCTCATATACACATTCAAGTTGAAGTTGACGACAATTAAAATAAGTCCATGAGAGCCAAATATACCTTGATAATATCCCTCCTGAATTTAGAGTCCATTTAAAGAATAGATTTGATGCATTGAACACCAATGACCGAAAACCACAGGAATTGTGGATGACATCAAGAAACATCATCCATGAAGAAAGCAAGAGGTCATTAAAAAGACAAGAAAGGAAGAAAAGACCAAAACGGATGTCAGAAGAGACTCTGAAACTTGCCCTTGACAGAGAGTAGCTAAAGCAAATGGAAGAAATGACAAGATAAAAGAGCTGAATAGATTTCAAAGAGCAGCTTGAAAAACAAAGCCAATTACTATAATGAAATGTGCAAAGACCTGGAGTTAGACAACCAAAAGAAAAGAACACACTTGGCATTTCTCAAGCTGAAAGAACTGAGGAAAAAATTTAAGCCTCAAGTTGCAATATTGAAAGATTCTATGGGCAAAATATTGACTGATGCAGGAAACCTGGAAAGAAGATGGAAAGAATACAGAGAGTCATTGTACCAAAAAGAACTAGTAGATCTTCATCCATATCAGGAGGTGGCATATGACCAGGAACCAATGGTATTGAAAGAAGTTGAAGCTGCAGTGAAGGAATTGGTGAATAACAAAGCTCCAGGAAATGATTGAATACCCACTGAAATGATTCAACAAACGGATGCCCCACTGGAGGCACTCACTTGGTTATGCCAAGAGATTTGGAGACAGCTATCTGTGCAACTGACTGGAAGAGATCCATATTTGTACCCATTCCAATGAAAGGTGATCCCACAGAATGTGGAATTTATCAAACAATATCATTAATATCACACACAAGGGAAATCTTTCTGATAATAATTCAAAAATGGTTGCATCAGTATATTGGCAGGGAACTTCCAGAAATGCAAGGTGGATTCAGAAGACAACACAGAATGAGGGATGTCATTATTGATGTCAGATGGATCTTTGCTGAAAGCAAAGAATACCAGAAA
>NW_006921961.1:1808340-1811483 GCF_000298275.1 Orycteropus afer afer
TACTTGGTTCTACAATCAACACCAATGGAAGCAGCAGTCAAGACATCAGATGATGTATTGCATTGGGCAAATCTGCTGCAAAAGACCTCTTTCAAGTACTGAAGAGCAAAGATGTCTCCTTGAAGACTAATCTACTTCCGTAGTGATACTGCCTCAGAAACCCAAGGAGGGGTCGCTATGAGTCGGGTCCCACTCGATGGCACATAACAACAACAACAACAACCCAAGTCACGGTATTTTCAATCTCCTCTTATGCATGTAAGAGCTGGACAGTGAATAAAGAGAAGTGTTGATGCTTTTGAGTTGTGGTGTTGGAGAAGAATGCCAAGAGTACCATGGTCTGCTAAAAGGACTAAGAAATCTGCCTTGGAAGAAGTGCAGCCAGAATGCTCCTTGGAAGCGAGAATGGCCAGACTTCGTCTCACCTACTTTGGTCATGTTGTCAGAAGGAACCATTCCCTGGAGAAGGACATCATGCGTTGTGAGGGTAGCACAGGACAGGGCAGTGTTTCATTCTGCTGTGCATATGGTTGCTATGAGTCTAAGATGACTAGACAGCACCTAACAACAACAACAACACACACACACACACATATCTCAAGCCATGATATTTTCAATCACCTCATATGCATTTGAAAGCTGGACAAAGACTAAGGAAGACTGAAGAAGAGTTGATGCCTTTCAATTGTGGTGTTGGCTAAGAATACTGAAAGTACCATGGACTTCCTGAAGAATGAGCAAATCTGTCCTGGAAGAAATGCTACCAGAATGCTCCTTAGAAGCAAGAATGACCAGGCTTCATCTTACCTACTTTGCTCATGTTGTTAGAAGGGACCATTCCCTGCAGAAGGATATCATGCTTGGTAAAGTGCAGGGTCAGTGAAAAAGGGGGAGAACCTCAATGAGATGGATTGACACAGTGGCTTCAGCAATAGAGTCAAGTACAGGAAGGATTGTGTGGATGGCACAGGACTGGGCGATGTTTCATTCTGTTGTACACAGGGTCGCTATGAGTCAGAGTCAACTTAAGGGTGTGGAATAGCAACAAATATAGCCCATTTGGATGTCATCAGTTTTTCCACTAATGCCCTTTTCTGATTCCAGGATTCAATCAAGGATATCACACTGCACTTAGTCTCTTCTCATCTGTGACAATTTCTCAGTCTTTGTGTTTCAATATTTCATTGTTGCTATAACATATTATCACAAATTTAGTGGCTTGAATCAACAAACATTTATTATCTTACAGTTCTTGAGTTCAGAAGTTTGAAAATGAGTCTCATTAAGTTACAATAAAGGTGTCCACATATTTGATTTGGATTGTCTTCTGTTCTGCAGGCTCTGAAGGAGAATCACTTTTCTTGCCTTTTCCATTTTGTACAGGTTGCCTGTATTTCTAACCTTGCGGCCACTTCCATCTTCAAAACCAACAATACAAGATTCCTTGTTTATTTTAAGGAGCCCTGGTGGTGCAGTAGGAGCTCTGGTGGTACATTGGTTAAAGCATTAGGCTGCTAACCAAAAGATCATTAGTTCAAACCCACCAGCTGCTCCTCAGGAGAAAGATGAGGCAGTCTGCTTCTGTAAAGATTTATAGCCTTGGAATTCCTATGAGGCAGTTCTATTCTGTTATAAAAGGTTGCTATGAGTTATAATTGACTCAATGGCAGTAAGTTTGGCTTGGCTGCTGGTGCAGCTATTAAAGCACTTGGCTGGTAATCTAAAAGTCATTAATTCAAACTCATCAGGCACTCCATGGGAGAAAGATGTAGTAGCCTGTTTATGTAAAGATACATCCGTGAAAACACTATGGGGGCAGTTCTACTCTGTCCTCTAGGGTTGCTATGTGTTAGAATTGACACAATAGCAATTAGTTCATTTTTTTTTTTATTATTATTCCAGGATAATTTGCTTATCAACTGATTAAATGCCTTAATTCTATCTGCTACCTTAATTGTCCATTGCTTTGTAATATAACATATTTACAGATTCTATAGATTAGAATATGGACATAATTGTTGTTGTTGTTGTTGTTATGTGCCGTCGAGTCAGACCCGACTCATAGCGACCCCTTCTTGGGTTTCCAAGGCAGTATCACTAAGGAAGTAGATTGCCCCATCTTCCTTCCGGGGAGTGGCTGGTGGGTTTGAACCGCCAGCCTTTATTTCACCTACTACAATCTCCCTTCTGGCCCAAAGTATCAACATCTGTCGTATATGCAAAATATATTTATCCTTTCTGATGTTCCTCAACGGTCTCAATTCATTATAACATCAACTCAAGCTTAAATTTCATCTAAGTCTCATCAGCACAAAAGTCTCCAACCAAACTCCTTTTGGTTCCAAGGTCTGAGAAGAATCCCCTGGGGCTCTTGGCTCTGTCCTCTGGGTTTGAGTCTCCCCCTGGGAGTCATCTTTACATTTTCATGAAAGGCAGTATGTGTTTGTAGCTGAGTAGTTTTATCAACTTGTTTCTTGCCTACAGAATTTTGGGGGTCTGACAGACTTCTCTCATTTTATTCTCTTTCCATCTCTTTCATTTCAAACTTTCAGGGTTTCTGCTGCTATAAAATTCTCAAGAACTTGTTGACATCTTGATTTTAGCCCAGTAAGACCTACAGGACTATAAGGTAATAAATCTGCATTGTTCTAAGCCACTAAGTTTATGGTAATTTTGAACAATACTAATAAAAATTAAACATAATTTGATTTAATAATATGGAGATCATTGATGATATCAATAAAAACTGTTTCAGGGAAATGATGAGAAATGAAAACCTGTATAGACGGTTTTCTCCCTTGAAAAAGGGAGAGCAATAAGTGCAGACACATGTATAAAACACATTTGAGATTTTCCACATACTTCATACTTTTCTTAGCTTTTAGCCATGGCTCATAAGCTTTTTTGACTGGGTTATCCTCTTCCTCTTACCCTAATCTATCACTTTCTATCATTAAACCTTCATCGACTCTCTCAGTCTGGGTTGGTCCTTTTTCCTATGAGTTCTTGTCACCTGGACAGTCACAAAACTGTATGGTATCTCTCCCAATTAAATTTGTTTGTATGTTTAGCAGTTAGCAGAGTTCTTAATTTGTAATCCACCACCACTGCAAAAACGACAAGGAGGCCACATGTTCCGACCT
>NW_006921961.1:1812478-1860441 GCF_000298275.1 Orycteropus afer afer
GGTGGGATCTACCACAAGCAGCTGAGTAGCTGCCTTTGGGATGTGGTCTGCTTCCTGTATATAAGGAGAAGCTTTGGGAATGGTCTCTAGCCTATGGCACATTTGGAGCCTGCATGTAGCTGTGTTGTTGCTCAGTAGTCTGCTATGCTCTGCCGACCTTGGGACTTACAATGGACTTAAGTTAATGGCCTGCCGTGTGGTTTGGTAACATCAGGACTCTGCCTTTTTACCTGTCAACCTTGGGGCTTCTCAGCCTCAGCAGCCAGCAGCTCTCTGAGTGAAGAAACGCCTCTAGCTCCAGTGGGCTGGGAGCAGAGGCAAAGCTGGACCCCAAGGTTGGGGGCTTTCACCCAACCCCTAGAGCCTGGCACTTTTAACTTGGACTTAAAGTCTCCAAATTGCAAGAATAAACTCCTGTTTGTTAAGGCCATCCTATCTGTGGTATATTCCTGCCAGAGTGGCACTAGATAACCAAAACATATACTGAATTAACAGTTATGTTGGGGATTATTGCACATTGATAAATTAAGATTAAGCAACTGTAAATTATATCTTATTACTCTAGGAAGTTTTATTATTTCCATTTTTTAAGTACATTTCAGTAGTTAAGCTTCTATTTAAAAATTTGGCAAGGTAAGCAGAAAGATTAACCAATGGAACAAATATCCATCAAATTTCAATCAAATTATATAGCTTCAGTACATAAAACATTATTTACTTAGGTGAAAGCTTTTTTCCAGGGAAATATTTGTAGATCATTATCCTACGTTAAAAAGTAAATTTCCAAGTAAGTCCTAAGTTATGACTTTCCATGGATAGAAATAAAGCCTACTTATAAAACTGAATATGATGCTATTTAAATTTCAGTAAAGAGGATGCTAAAAATGCTATAAACATTTGAAAGCCTAAATACACCTGCTTTGAAAGCTTAAACACAGACATAGGAACTCAGAAGTTAAACTAATTACAATAATCAGGAAGCAAAAGTTATCAAAATAAATAGAAAAAGTTATTTAGGTTTTAAGGTGTCAGAAAATTTAACTTCCTTAATCTTAATTAACAAAACAAAACAATAAAGCAAAAGAACGTTCTCACTTGTTTCTATCAATTCCCCATACTTCCTCTCAGCAACTTACCTCTCCAATAGACAGCTTCCTATAGCTTTGGAAACTAAATTGTTCAGTTAATTTTTCCTGCCCTCTCACTCTGCACTTTCCCAGTTTGTCTTTCTATTATCTAACAGACATTGGCACTGCTTTGACTAAGCCCATCTTGTAACTATGCCCACGTGAAACAGTCTGGGACAAGGTGGGAAGCAAGAAGTGTGTTTGAGCAGCCAAGACATTGTCATAAAAACCAGACTCTACAACTCATAGAATTTACTGTTTGGAGAGTCCCACAAACTCTCACTCTGAAAAAGTGCATTTATAATGTATCCTGGGGACATGATGTCATAAGAGAATAAAACTAATACTCTCAATGTTGAGTCATATGGTAGTTAAGGTTATGTGTCAACTTGGCTGGGCCTGGTTTTGAGTGGTTGGGTAGCTAGCTGGATGTAGTTATTCCTCATGATGAGGTTGGTGATCAACTCCATGGTAGAATCTATTGAAGCTACCGAGTCATTGCCTTTGGGATGTAGTCTGCTTCCAGATATAAGAAGAAGTTTTGGGAATGGTCTGCAGCTTTTGGCATGCTTAAATCTTGCACATAGCCAAGTCGTTGTTCAGCAGTCTGCTATGTTGTCTGCTGTTAGTGGACTTGAATTAGCGGCCTTCCATGTGGTTTGATAATTTTGAGACTGTGCCATTTTACTTGCTGACCTTGGGTTTGTCAGCCTCAGCAGTCAGCAGCAACCTGAGTGAAGAGAAGCTTCTAGCTCCAGTGGGCTGTGACTAGAACTTGGTACTTTGAACTTGGACTTGTAGCCGTCTACACAGTAGGAGAATAAGTCCTTGTTTGTCAAAGCCATCCATTTGTGGTGTATTCCTCTTAAAGCTGCATGAAGTAACAAAAACAAATCATAAGTAACAAGTTAAATCATTTAATGTAAATTAGAATCAGTTGTGGAGTGGGCAGTTCATCATTGGAAGAGTTCCATCCTATATGGTTATTTTGTGATTCTCCCACCAGCAGCAATTTGTGATTTCACATTTACTTTACTTTTAAAATTAAATGTGTTTCCATAATACTTGAAACCCTAGGACACCATGAAATCTATTAGGGACTACATGATGGAATGGTATAGAAAGAGAGCCTGGCTGATGAGTTACAATTAGATCAATTGACTCTAAATTCAGATAGCTTGGGTTAGGATCATTACTCTACTACTGACTAGCTATGTCTTAGTTCTCTAGTTCTGTATAATAGAAATTCCATAAGTGGATGTCTTTTACGAAGAGAAATTTATTCTCTTACAGTTTAGGAGGCTAGAAGTCTGAATTCAGAGTGCCAGCTCTTGGGGATGACTAGGCTAGAAGTACAAGTTCACAGTGCTGGCAGGAGGGGTAGACTTTCTCTCTTTGGATTCTGAGGGGAGGACCCTCAACTTTGGGCTTCAGCTCTGCCTCCCAGGCAGACTGAGTTTTGCTGGCGAAATCTCCTGACTCATGCAGCTACAGGGACTGACAAACTCAAGATTGGCAAGCAAAATGGCAGATTGTTCCCTCACAGTGTGCAAAAGCAACAATGCCAAGATCAGTGGGCAACATGGCAGGCCACTGGTTCAAGTCCAGGCACTGGAGAGGATGATGATGAGCGAAATGCAGGATTGTTTCCATATACATACAAGGCCACACTCCAAAGGCAACTCCCTTTCAACTGATTAACTGCTCACAGCAGAATACACCACAGAGATGGTTACAGCACATCCGGCCTCTTCATGGGGAATAACTACATCCAGCTGCCAAGCCACTCAAAAGTATGGCCCAGCCAAGTTGACCCAAAACCTTAACTACCACAGGGTCTACATGATGCAGTGGTATAGAAAGAGAGTCTGGCTGATGAGTTAGACTTAGCCCAATTGACTCTGAATTCAGATAGCTTGGGTTTGAATAATTACTCTGCCACTGACTAGTTATGTGAATTTTACCAAACTACATGACAGTTCCCTACCTCAGTTTCCTCATTTGTGATAAGGGGATAATAAATGTAGTCTCTTCTTTGTATGGGGAACTGAGTAAACCCACCATAAATCTTAGTTGTGATAACTTTTCCCACATATTTTTATTTTTATAAGTGTCAGAAAAATGTAGCATGGATGGTTTAATAGTTTCATAGGTCTACATAACAAGACACCACTAAGTAAGAGTCTCATATGAACAGAAATTTGCAGTTTCATAGTTCCGGAGGTTGGTAATCTGAGGTCAGAGTTTTGGTCACGTTGATTCCTTGTGAGACTTGAAAGGGAGTCTGTCAATGCCTCTTTCCTAGCTTTCGTAGCTCCAGGCATTCCTTGGCTTGTAGCTGCAGCATCACAGGGTTTTCTTCCTTTGTCTGTCTCTCTGTGCTGCTTCTTCCCTTTTATAAAAACACCACTGAAACTGGATTGTGACTCACCCATGACAGTATAAATTTCTGTTAAATGATTACATCTTCAAAGAACCTACCTCACAATGGGGTCATGTTCACAGGTTTACTTGAACATATCTTTTTTTTTTAAGGGATGGAATTCAATCCATCACAAATAAAAAGAAATCAGAAAGAATTACACAATCTTAGCATTGGAAAGAAAGTTAAAAATTATTTAGTGAAAGAAACTTAGAACATACCTAGTCCAACTTTCACATAATGCAGAATCTCTTCCCAACTTTCCTGATAGTCATTTAGAATCTACATGGAAAATTTGTTAAAAGGAGGTAACTTTTTTAGGAGTGCTTCCTTCTTTTGTGGCATCTCTCTGCCAACTTTATCCACTGAACTTTGCCTAGGATTAGTAATAAAAATACCTACCCTTAATTAAGTGTAGACTGTGTTCTCTGGTAGTATAGTGCCTAAGGCACCTGACTGCTAACCAGAAGGCTGGCTGTTCAAACCCACCAGCCACTCCTTGGAAGGAAGGTTGGTAAATCTACTTCTGTAGTGATGCCACCTTGGAAACCCAAGGAGAGATCACTATGAGTTGGGGCCAACTCGACGGCACATAACAACAACAGTGTTCCAGGTGCTATAGTACACATCGTATATGTATCATTGTTAATCCTTACAATAACCTTACTGAATTAATATTCTTAGCTATAAAACCTTTGTTAATCCTTACAATAATCTTACTGAATTAATATTCTTAGCCATAAAAACCAAACTTACTACCACTGAGTTGATTCTGACTCATAGACACCCCCTTTGGGTTTCCAAGGCACTAAATCTGTATGGAAGAAGATTGCCCAGTCTTCTTTCTGTGGAGTGGCTTGTGGGTATGAACTACCAACCTTATGGTTAGCAGTCAAATGCTTTAAAGACAAAAAATAGAAAATGAGGTGAAAAGGGCCATCATCTTTTCTGAATCATACAGTTAATAATTAGACATCATATTGCAGTGGGCAAATCTGCTTCAAGGTGGCTCTTTAAAGATTTAAGGAGCAAAGTTGTCATTTTGAAGATGAAAGTGCATCTAACCCAAGCCTTGTTTTCAATTGTCTCATATGCAAGTGAAAATGGGCAATGAATAAGGAAGACCTAAAAAAAGTTGATGCCTTTGAATTGTGATGTTGGTGAAGAATACTGAAAATAACAGGGACTGCCAGAAGAATGAACAAATCTCTTCTGGAAGAATTGGAGCTGGAAGGCTCCTTAAAAGTGAGAGTGGCCAGACTTCATCTCACCTATTTTGGTCATGTTGTCAGAAGGGACCATTCCCTGGAGCAGGATAGCATGCTTGGTGAAGTCAAGGGTCAGCATTAAATGGGAAGACCCTCAACAAGATGGATTGACACAGTGGCTGCAACAAGGGGTTCAATCATAACAAGGATTAGGAGAAAGGTGCAGGACCTGACAGTGTTTGTTCTGTTGTATGTAGAGTTGCTATGAGTTGGAGGTGACTGGACAGCACCTAACAACAACAGTAACAAACCAACCTCACTCCCTTAGAGTTGCCTGTGATTCATAGTGACCCTTCCTTGGGTTTCCGAGGCGGTAGCTCTACAGAAGTAGATTGCTCAGTCTTCCTTCGGAGGAGTGGCTGGTGGGTGTGAACCACCAGCCTTCTGGTTAGCAGTCAAGTACATTAAGCACTACGTCACTGGAGCACCTAACAACAATAGCAACAGTTAATAAATTAAAAATGATGAAGTGTTCTTATTAGTAATAGCTCTTTAAAATACTTAAAAATATACATTAGTCTTCTGTAAGCTCTTTTTTTTCCTATAGCAAGCAATTCCCTCAGCTACTCTTCTTATGATTTGAGTACTATGTATTTTTTATTTATTCTGCTATGAATACCTTAATGCTTAACATTGCTCTGAAATATGGCACCAGAGAGTGAATGCTCTTCTCCAACAGATATTTCCTACCTTGATTTAGATATTGCTTTGTTATGCAGCCTGAGACATTTTTTCCTGCATCTATGTCAGAATATTTGCCAATATTCAATTAGAGATCAACTAAAATCTCTAGTTTTTGTTTTAATCAAAATGCTATCAAGTTTTGTCCCTCTAATCTTGTAAACATGCAGTTTTTTGTTTGTTTTAATATCCCTAGCATGTCTGTTAATTTTTTCTTACAGATTTTAGCTCAGTGTTATGCCTTGTTAAGATCATTTTGAATCTTAATTCTGTCATTCAGCATATTATCTCTGCCTTTCAATTTAGTGTTATGTACAAAATGATAATCATACTTTCCATGCCTTCATCCAGGCTGTTGATAAAAAATATTGAACAGAAAAAGGGCCAAGAGATTGTCTTCATTGTCTAGAACTGTTGTAACAGAAATACCACGAATGGGTGGCTTCAACAAACAGAAATTCATTTTCTCATAGTTTACAAGACTAGCAGTGCCTGTTGTCTGTTGTTATGTGCTGTCGAGTCGGACCCTACTCATAGGGTTCCCTCCTTGGGTTTCCGAGGCAGTATCACTACAGATGTAGATTTCCCCATCTTCCTTCCGAGGAGTGGCTGGTGGGTTTGAACCACCAGCCCTCTGGTTAGCAGGCAAGTGCCTTAGGCACTACACTATCAGAGCCCTGTTGGGAAGTCTGAATTCAGGGCACTGGCTCTAGGGGAAGACTTGCTCTCTCTGTCAGCTGTGGGAGAAGGTCCTTGTCTTCAGTTTCTTTTTCCTGGTTCCTTGGAAATTTCCATATGGCTTGGCCTCAGTCTTCCCCCATCTCTCCTGCTTTCTCTTGCTTGTTTAATCTATTTCATATTTCAAAAGAGATTGACTCAAGCACACCCTACACTAATCCGGTCTCATTAATATAACAAAGGCAAGGCATTCCCAAATGGGATTATAACCACAGACATACAAGCTACAACACATATTTTTTGGGGACACAAAGTAATTTGTAACAGAAATAATCATACAGCATGCTACCAAGACATTTTATTGATGATTCTCCAGCTAAATGAATCATGTTTGAGCAAAAAGAAAGAATGCTCTTTATTTTACAGTATTTACAATATAGTATACTTTATTGTACAGTATTTAGTTCTTTCAAAACTCTGTATTTATCATATAACACATTACTTTGACCTAATCCAGTCCTCATAACAATTTGAGTGGACAGAGAAATTATATTCAAGGATAACAGGCTGAGTGGGAGCAGTAAGTGCCTGCTGTCTGTTGGGATTTTTAGAAACTTTGAAAAGACTCTTTTGTCTCCCTAAATGCCTCCTCATTATATTCGCTGATGTGAGGAAAGGAAATTTATTATCGTGACTTAAGTGAAATAGATTTTTGTACTAAAATTTCAACTTTTTGCATTTTTCACCATAGCATTTCTCACCATGTAGTATGTTTTACTTATTCTCTTGTCCATTGTCTGTCCCACTAGAATGTAAGCTCCATAAAAGTAGGATTTTTCCCTTAAATGTCTTGCTCATTGCTATTTCCTAATACCTAGAATACAGGCAGTCCCCAGATTTTGAATGAGTTCCATTCCTATGTCTGTCTTTAAGTTGAATTTTTACGTAAGTCAGAACATTTAGGTACAGTTTATATCTAATGTCAGTTAGTCAACTGTTTATCTTAGTATATAGTATATAGTGTACTTGTCTATGCTTAAAAACACATTAAATAAACACTTCCAGATATATTAAAACATCTTTAACCTAATAACCAAAAACAAAAAACAAACTCATTGCCTTTGAGTTGGATCCGACTCATAGCGACTCCTCCTTGGGTTTCTGAGGGGGTATCACTATGGATGTATATTGCCCAACTTTCCTTTCGAGAAGTGGCTGGTGGGTTTGAGCCACCAGCCTTCGGGTTAGCAGTCAAAAGCCTTAGGCACTACACCACCAGAGCTCCTTTTAACCTAATAATACAGTAATAATAATGATCATGTTTAGATATGTTGCAAAATGGCACCCATTTGTTATTATGAACCTTTGTATATACCTGAAACCTTTAGTACATAGGCTTTATAGAAATTGGTTTGTAACTACAGGTTTTACATAAGTGGGATGTAAGTAACCCGAGGACTGCCTGTATATAGTAAGAAGCCCTGGTGGTGCAACACTTAAGAGCTTACAGCTAACTGAAAGGGTGGTGGTCCAACTCAACCAGCAGCTCCACAGAGGGAAGACTGGGTGGTTTGCAGCCATAAAGATTACAGCCTAGAAAATCCTATAGTGCAATTCTAGTACTGTTGCATGGGTCACTATGAGTTGAGACTGACTTATAACAACAGAGTACATGGTATATGCTCATAGTAAATACTCAGAAATTATGACCAAAAAATGAAAATACATGCAGGCTTATAGAGCTATCAAATTTTGCATAAATGTGCTGTAGGTCTCACAGAGGAAGTTTTTAATCAAACAGCTCTATCAAGACAGTGAGGAGCTCTGGTAGCATAGTGCCTAAAGTTGGGTCCAACTCAATGGCACCTAACAACAACAACAACAACAACAACAACAACAACAACAACAACATCAAGACAGTGAATTTCTGTGGGCCAAATAAATGTGAGCTCTCTTTTACTGACCCCTGCCCTACCCATTGTGTCCTTTCTCACCCTTGCTGCTACCTTGGGCCAGGATGTAGAAGCCCAATGCCACCTGGTTTCCAAGTACCTAACACTTTCTTCATGTGACCAAAATCTAACAATTACTCCCCACTATTGTCCCAGTTCCAGTTTTCATTCCAATGGCTTGTCTAGTCTTACAGTTTTTTGAAAATGAAATTCCTCACTATTGCCAGTTGCCCTGTGAACAGAAATCTCAGAAACTGAATGCCAATCTTTATTTCCTGTTATTCATTTGGATTTCTTATTGCTTACACTTAATAGGGACTTCCACCTCCTTTGCTTGGTATTTCAATGTGGTGATTTTCTGTAGCTTAGCTGTAGATACCTGAATCTTCTGGACCAAAATGAAGCTCTGGACTCAGTTGGGTCTAACCCTGAACCTCATCCCACTCATTGTAATGTCTTATCCCATTTTCTTTAACAATGATTCCAAGGCATGGCAGAAAGGGACAGAGAGGGAGAGAAGATGAGGCCACTGCTAGGGTGAAGATGAAATATAAAAAAAACATTGCCTACCATCTGATTTTGCATAGATGGTCTCTACTTACATTATTACTTATATAGTTTGTGTTTGAATGTGATTAGGAAATAAGATACATGCAAAAGTATATATATATATATTCTAGACTGGAGAAAGAGAAGGGACCTAATTATTGTTTTCAACTACATGATAAATTGTGTCCATCTGTTTTTCTTTTCCACCAGGAATAGAAGTAGAGGAAACAGGTTTAATTTGTAGTCTGAGCTTTGTGGTTTAAACATAAAGGAGAATTTCCTGACCATGAGTAGTGGGTTATAGAATTTGTTTCTTATGAGATTTAGATTTTCATATGCTGGATATGTGTGATGCAGTTGTCACTGAAGGTAGCAGGGAGAGGTGTAGGTTGAATTACCTCTCAAAGATTCTTCTTAACAACTTATGGTTAAGTTTTTGGAAAAAATAACTAAATTGGTCTCATAATTTTCCTCATTTATTAAATGTAGGATAATATGAATTTTTAATTTATTGGAAATGTTTAAAAACAACTTCAAAAATGAATGTTCAGCCATTTCTTGAGTGTAGGAGGGCAGATCTTTGAGTTTTGAAAAGGTTAAACATAATTTATTGAATGTATTTCTGGGTTTTCCCTACACAAAGTTATTTATTCAGTTATGTTTAATATTTCTATAAATAAATTCCAATTTGAAAAGAAGTGTTTTTTATTTTTCTTAGATAGTGGCAACCTTAATGCCCAACCTTAATGTCCATGGGTTAAAGGAAAACGTTATACACCTAACAATTATAGTAACTGAGCTAGGCAAATGATAGATAATGGTGACAGAAATAAAAGCAACCCAGTAACTGAATTATATAATATGTTTATCTGAAACACATGGTATAATTAGAGAATAACTGAAGTAGAAATAAATAAGAATAGATTAGGATAGATGATGAGAATCAAGGTGACCTAAGGATTACCTTAGAAATCTCTATATATGTCAAAGTACTGAAATTCTGAAATTCTGCTAAACTCATGTATGGCACTTGCATTGACAACTATTCTCTCAAAAATAAGTCATAAATGCTAAAAATGTAGACTTCTGTATCTTGATAGAATATGTTAACTGTTAAAGACTGATCATTAAAGAACAGTCTTTAGAATAGTGGTTAAACAGTAATGATCACACTATTACCTTCACATTTCTGAATATCAAATGGTTTTAAAGTTGAAAGATGATTTTTCTTTTTCTTTCTTTTTTTTCTATTTGAACAGTCCTTTTGTATAAATAAAGAGAATATTTAATCTGGGCTAACAATGTTTTTAACATTTAATTAGTGTATTTTGAAAGAATAATAAAGTTACATTAAAGCAATTGTGTCAAATGCTGGTATTTGTATGAGTATTTAAAAAATGTGGATTAATATTCAGGTTAGGTGATTTCCTTTTAAATATACAAAATCATGCAAATGATTCTTTAATGATGTCTAGAACAGGTAAATTGTTAGGGATTTATTTGGGAGATATTTCTGCTACTTCCTTGTTTTGTTTTAAAAAGAGAAGTGATTTAAGAATAAATGAATATCTTCCTAAAGAATAGACATTGAAGTTTGAGAAATGTTATTTACCATATAAATGAAAAAAGTCTCTAAGAATTTTACAATTTCAGACACCACTGGTGAGCTACAGGTAGCATTCACAACTGATATTTAACTGAAGTTGATGTCACTATGGGAATTATATCACTTTTCCTTTCCTTTTTGACAATCTTCTGTGTATTTACTGAGGCTGCCTATCTACTGTTCCCCAGGTCCCAATATGATTATATCTAACTCATGTAAATATTCCTTCCAATAATGGAGCTTTGCTCAGTATCTTGGATAGATCTAACATTCATACCATAAACCTTGCCATTTTATGCTATGA
The DNA here is from genome assembly GCF_000298275.1 of Orycteropus afer afer. NCBI lineage: Eukaryota > Metazoa > Chordata > Mammalia > Tubulidentata > Orycteropodidae > Orycteropus > Orycteropus afer. The sequence goes on from NW_006921961.1 coordinate 1,823,066, forward strand.
GTAACAAGTTGAGATGATGTGGTATGTACTTTGGAATAAGAAATTCTGGATTTGCATGAGAATTTTAGGAATAAAATTTTAGGATGTCCTACCACATGTTTTTGAGAAATGAATTACTTGAGTGAAGGACTCACACTGAGAAAACATTCTCTATTATTAAAAACATCTTACTGTGTTGTTAGGTGCCATTGAGTTGTCTCTGGCTCATAGTGACCTTGTGTTCAACAAAACAAAACATTGCCCAGTCCTGTGCCAGTCCGTCGTTGCAGCCACTGTGTCAATCCATCTCATTGAGGGCCTTCCCCTTTTTGTTGACACTCCACTTTACTAAGTATGATATCTTTCTCCACAGAATGGTCCCTTCTGACAACATGACCAAAGTAGGTGAGAAGAAATCTGGCCATTCTTGCTTCCAAGGAGCATTCCAGCTGCACTTCTTCCAGGGCAGATTTGTTAGTTCTTTTAGCAGTCCATGGTACTTTCAGTATTCTTTGCCAACATCACAACTCAAAAGCATTGATTCTTCTTGTCTTCCTTATTCATTGTCCAGCTCTCATGTGCATGCGAGGTAATTGAAAATACCATGGCTTGGGTCAGGCACATCTTAGTCTTCAAGGAGATATCTTTGCTCTTCAGCTCTTGAAAGAGGTCCCTTGCAGCTGACTTGCTCAGTGCTATAGTTCACCTGATGTCCTGACTGCTGCTTCCATTGGTGTTGAGTCTAGACCCCAGTAATATGAAGTCTTTGACAACTGCAATCTTTTCTCTGTTTATTGTGAAGATGCTAAAAAAACATCTTACTCTGGTAGTGTAGTGCCTAAGGCACTTGACTGCTAACCAGAAGGCTGGCAGTTCAAACCCACCAGCCACTCCTTGGAAGGAAGATGGGGCAATCTACTTCCATAGTGATACTGCATCGGAAGCCCAAGGAGGGGTCACTATGTGTCAGGTTCGACTTGATGGCACATAACAACAACAACAAGGAATGTGAAGGGAATGGGCTAGGGTATGAAAATTTGCCCTCCTTTACTAGCTCTGGGGTTATTCCCCTTTCATTTTCTGTGTGCTGGAACATGGTCATGGTCAAGACTCAGTTTGACTATGGGATGAGAACAATGCCCTATGGTATGGTGGAAAAACCAGTTAAAAGGAACAAGATTCCTTGATAATTGATAACTTGCCATCACTTTTTTTTTTTAAATTTAGATATCACATTTTATTAAATATATTTTGGTTTTAAGACAGGTTTTATTTATTTATTTATTTTTAATTTTTATTGTGATTTGGGTGAAAATTTACAGAGTAAATTCATTTTCCATACAGCAGTTCATACACATTTTGTCTCATGACATTGACTGCAATTCCCCACAATGTAACAGCTCTCTTCCCACTTGCTCCCCATAGTTATCTTTTCCCCGTGTCTTTCCCTCCCATGCACTCTCATCTTCTGAGCTTTCTCCCTGTGCAAACACTGCCCTTCTGTTCTCTCATGATTGATTGTTCCAAGGAGGTATCTACCTGATGTAAATGTTCACCCCATTTACCTGTCTGTTGTTTGGCTGGAAGTCACAGGAGTGAGTTCAATTCCAGACCTGAAGGGTGGCTAGGGGTCATAGTCTCAGGAGTCTCACCAGGTTCCAACAGACCACCAAACTTGGACTTTTTTTAAAAAATGATTTTGGGTTTTGTTCCACGTTGCTCTCCCACTCTATCCAGGATCTCCTGCACCAATCCCCCTCCAAGTAGTTGACAGTGGTAGCCAGTCATCATTTATTTCTTCTGGTCTCATAGTCATATAGGCTGAGGATAGAATGGTCTACCAGTCCCTTGGACTAATTGTTTCTGTTTCTTTGGTTTTCTTCATTCTTCTTTGCTCTGGGTGAGGAGAAACCCATCATTGCATCTAGATGGCTGCTTGCAAGCTCTTAAGATCCCAGTCTCTACTCATCAAAGTAGGATGTAGAACAATGCCTTTATGTAGTATGTTATGCCAATTGGTCTTGATATCCCCTGTGACCTGGTCCTGAGCTCAGTGGTCCAACTACTTATTCCTTCTGGGTAGATGGCTGTGGCCAAGAAGTCACCACAACCTTGCCCCTTGTCAGCTTTACTATACACCTGGACATTCTTGCAGTACATACAAATATGCATGTAGAAACATTATCTGATAACTCTATACATGGTCATGGGGACACTATCACCTGCCTAGATATATCTGATCATTCAACCTGTCTACCCATCTATGCACTTGTATATCAATGCTTGCCATCACTGACAACGCAGTACTGTACATGCAGAAGGGTTCATTTTGTTGTCTGCACCTTCCATGTACTTCTCTGTGTCTTCCTCTCACTTTGAATCTTTGTGTATAAGAGATATGAATGCCTACCTCTTTCATTCTCTGTACAGGCAGTCCTGGATAACTAAAGAATTCCGTTTGCAGGTCTATCTTTAAGTTGAATTTGTGCATAAGTCAAAACAGTTGAGTAACATTCATATCTAATGTTAACTAGTCAAATGTTTGCCTTAGAATGTAGTATACCTTTCCATCCATAAAAAAATTTTAAGGAACACTTCCAGATACATGAAAACATCTTTAGCATAATAATACAGTAACCATAATGTTTTGATGACTGTCACAAAGTAGAGTCCATTTGTTATTACAAACCATTGTATGTACCTCAGGCTGGTAGGATAAGAGTGGCTGTGGCTGGCTGCTGCCACAGCAAGCTGGACAAGATCTGTAAGACATTGGTACTGGTAGAGCAGTGGGCTGAGGCTGGTGGACCTGCTGTTGTGCTGTGGTGACTTCCACGTGGTGCAGAGGCCAATCTGTGCTAAATGGTCTGCAGCCCATGTACCACCACATGCAGACCTTCTATGGGTGAGCATGTCTTGGAGCACAGACATTGTGGAAAGAGGTGTGACTAGCTAACAGTGGGGAGAGAACCCAGGCTAGGTTCTAATTCCCTTCTATTACTGACTAACTTCCTCCCTTGAGTGCTTGTCTTTGTTGGTGCTCTATCTGTAAAACATGTCACAATAAATGCCATTTTGTTTTTTCTCCTCTCTCCTGCCTTATCAATTTCACAAGGGATTGCAGCCTAAGGGGAGTGAATTAGAACTGTGAGGCAGCAACTGACATGCTTAGATATCATCCTTGTTCTTAATAGAATTTTAGTACTAGTTCATTTAATGATCTAGGAATTGTTATCAAACACTTTACCGGGGGTTGGTTTGTAACTACAGGTTGCAAGTAAGTTGGCTGTTAGTAACCTGGGCACTACCTATATTTAGGGTCTCTGGTGGCATAGTGGCTAAGGCATTTGACTGCTAACCAGAAGGCTGGTGGTTCAAACCCTTCAGCTACTCCTTGGAAGGAAGATTGGACAATCTACTTCCATAGTGATATCGTCTTGGAAACCCAGGAGGTGTTCCTATGAGTCGGGTCCGACTCCACGGCAGTGAGTTCAGTAAATGACTCAATGACAATGGGTTAAGGGTAATAAAGAAATTTATCTGTACCCTAACCTATACATATTTTATGGACAGATATTTCAAACAAGAAAGAATATGAGGGCTGTTAGTTTTGTTATTTGCTGGCAAGCTGATTCTAACTCATGGTAAGTCCATGTGTGCAAAGTGGAACTGTACTGCACAGCAGATTGCCAAGCCTGTCTTTCAGGGTGCATCTAGGTAGGTTTGCCTTTTGAGTAGTACTCAAGCAGAGCACTTAACTGTTTCCCATCCAGGGACTCCTATGTTAAATAGCTTTGATGATAAGGTGAACATTAGTAAGAAAGACTTCAAATTATACTCATGTTTATGCTTTTATCTTATTTTCAGATCTACTCTTACCTTTTCTCCATTCTGTTAACTGGCCCTCAAGGCTGGCCTGCATGGATTATAGACAGGCTTTCTTCCCCTCTGGCTTCTGGTAGGATTTGACCAATGGAGAGTCTTGGCAAATGATCAGAGGTAGGTGAGTGAGGTCCAGCTCATACCCTATCTCCCTCCATATAAAGGTGCCCAATGCTGTTTTAACCCTCTAACTGACTAACTCTTTCAAGGCAGCCTTCCTTACACGATTCTCTTCTCTTTTCCAGTAACTGCTGCTTCCCTTTGTCCCTTTGATGGTAATAAACCTTGATTATAGAACCATCCTTTGTGGTTCCCCTTGCCCTGTCAACACGTTTATAAATAGTCACTTTGTAATTAAACTCTCCTTGAATTATCTTGAGTGTTCCATCTGTTTCCTGTTAAAAATGACTAAAACACTGTTTGGGCATCATTACTTTAAGTATAATATTATCTGAATGCTAGGAAATTATTTATGATAAGATGAAAATTGTTTTATTTCTATGAAAACATTATTGTAATTGAAGAGAAATTGAAGAGAAAGCGTATGATTCATGTTATAGGTAATAATCCCTATAGAAATGTAATTATTTTATTTTATTCTAAAGCTGATATAGAGTCTTGTTTCCTTATTTTCATAGGAGAAGCTTACGTAAGTTACAGACAAAGTGTTTAGAAAAAAATAACCAACCAATCAAATACAAAGATTTCTACAGAATAATGTTGAAATTAGTCTATTCTAAGGAGCTCTGGTAGTGTAGTGCCTAAGGCACTTGACTGCTAACCAGAAGGCTGGTGGTTCAAACCTGCCAGCCACTCGTTAGAAGGAAGGTTGGGCAATCTACTTCCATAGTGATACTGCCTCGGAAACCCAAGGAGGGGTTGCTATGAGTCAGGTCTGACTCTACGGCAAATAATGACAACAACAACAGGAAGTGATGACTCATATCACTATGGCTGGCAGTAGAAACAGTATTTCAGGAAACTGATTATATATCTTGGTTCTCAATGCTATGGAATGACCAACAGGTTCTACAGTGGGTTTTGTCAGCCACCAACATTAGATTAGTCATGATTCTTTCATTTTGAAATGATAGAAGCCCAATTAAACAAGGTTTAACAAAAAGATAATTTGTTTGCTTATGTAATTGAGAAGTCCAAGGTTGGACATTCAGGCATCATGGGTCAAGATGTTGCTTCTTTCTTGATTTCTTGGCTTTAATTTGTTCTATGCATTGACTTTGTTACTAGCCAGGCTTTTTTCTGCATGTTAGATTGGGGCATGCAACTAGCACAAGATAGTATCGCTACCATCAAAACTGTATGGATTAATAGGGGGTGTAGGAATGGTTCCTTCAAAGTAAAAATAGGTTACTATTATGGCAAGAAGGAACTCTAATGGCATAGTGCCTAAGGCATTTGACTGCTAACCAGAAGTCTGGCAGTTCAAACCCACCAGGCACTCTTCAGAAGGAACACTGGGCAATTTACTTCCATAGAGATACCACCTCAGAAATCCAAGGAGGGGTCGCTATGAGTTGGAACCGACTTGAATGCAATGAGTTTTTTGTTTTTTTTTTTAATTATAACAAGAAGGGACAGATGTTTGGTGAGACACAAAAACAACCAAAGTGAACTGTACAAGGTCTGCTTAGTGAAATTTTCTTTGTTCTACACTGCCTTAAGTGCTTAACCTTTTGAAAAATCTGAAGAGGGAAATGAATAACATTTTCCATAAAGCAAAAGATTAAAAAAATTGATATTACACTAGGGGCTTTCTATAAGTCTGTTCCTGAGAGCAGTGATGTAGAATGGCCTTATGGAAGAATTGCTTGTTCATATTCTTTTGTTATTTGATTATGGAAGGGATTTTAATACCTTCTGACATGCTGCTAGTTTTCCATCTTTCAAAATCTGTTTTTCTCTTTTTCCAGGGTACATGGGCACATAATGTAATGCAGTGAATTATTTAATATGGTCTTTCTAGCCATAGTCCTTCATTTTGTCATGTGTTGTGAATCCTAGCCTCTGTTCTGTGGTTATGGTCCCATTATGGAGTGAGTTGTCCTTAGGTTAATGAGGCAGGATTGGGGCTATGTATCTTGAGTGACCACCTTACTAGAGGGTATGACTCAAGTCAGTATCCTTACCTCAATCATCATTCTACACATCCTTGTACTGCCTTGCTCAAGTAAGAAGAGTTCCTTTGAGGGTATGATGTGCATTCAACATATATGAATTATCTGGCAAAGTTTGCCATCATCATCTGATCTCTGGGACCATGGAAATAAGTTGCATGGAAATCTAACATGGAGATTGGCTAGTTTTAATATCCCACTTGGCTTAAAATGAGCCATTCCAGAAGTGGAAGGGGAGATCCCACTATTCTCAACACAGAAGAAAGTTAGGAGGGGAACGCATCCTTGGGACTGAGATCTCCCTGCAAAGACACAGCAGACAGAGAGACAGCAGAGATATGGCAGAGACACAGTGGTCGCACAGGCAGCAGAACCAACAGACTGCAGGAGACAGAGCTGTGGCCTGTCAGCTCACAGAGCAAGAAAGTTGAGTACGTCTGGGCAGGAGACTTGCTAGTGGAGCAGGGTGCACCTAAATGCACCTATCAGCCGAGCTAAAAGAGCTTTGTAACACTTGCCATAGCAGGGCAGAGGCTGGCCAAGAGGACAAATAGAGGCTTGCCATCCTTGAAGGCATGGCCAAAGGGAAACTTTCCTGATCAAAGAATTATATCCTGAATGTTCCTGAACCTAAATTGTAGCATGTTACTTCCATAAGAAATCTCATAATCATGAGTATTGTCTGAGACTTCTATGTGGCCATTGCAATGAATTATTGAACCCAGCAGAGAAGTAGAGAGTGCTGTGGGAGGGATGACTGGTGTCAGAATTGGTAAAAATGTTGAAGGGTGGCAGCATGTCTGATCTCCACCTCATAGGAATCAGCCTTTGGGCTGTTGATGCTTATGCCCCTTTTCCCTTGTGAAGCTGGAGGAGGTCGGAGAATATCACTTCCACATCCTTTATGCAATAATTTTGATTTTATTTATTATTAGTTATCTCAAAGTGGATACAAAGGTGAGGCAAACTATTATAAAATTCCTTTTTCTACTCGGTGTCGGAAAAACACTAATGTTTTTGCAATTTGGGGTGAGAGAAGTGGTCTTAGTCCTTGAGATATTTATGTATTTCCAGCACATTTTTAGAGCGCATATGGAGCATTGAAGAATCTGGTGGGTAACCCAGAAGCAGAAAAGAAGACATGAAGATGAAACTGTGTAAAAAATTCTATTTTTACCCACATGAAAACTGCACATCTGAGAGATACTTTTATAGAGATTAATGGAGCAGAGCAGTTAACCTTGAGCTGTCCAAGGAATGACAGGATGAGACTATTACCGAATTAATGAAAGAAAACAAATTCATAAACAATAGATTAAACGTAATTGAAAAGACGGTGAGAGGTTGAAATTTTCTTCTGGAGAGGTTTTCCAAGGAAAGGTCTGGGAAAATCTGAAAAAGTCTTCCCCTAAATTCATGTAAAACTGAAGAGAAAAATGGGGGCCCTGGTGAGAGTAATTGAGTGGGAGAGGGGAGAAAGAAAGGATCTTGAAACTCTGTGCACCAAAGATTTATATAAATACAGTATGAACATTGAAAGGGTCACTTTGAAGGAATAAGTATATGAAGAACCAGTGAACACCCTTTCATAATTGCTTTTGACTCTCTTAGAAAAAGGTGAAAGGCAGATTAGAGGTTTTGATACAGTTTTTTTTTTTTTTTGTTTGTTTGTTTCTTTAAGAAACAATTGGGAGAACATCATCAATTTCCACAACTTTTCATGTTTTGGGGCTTAACTGAAGTCTCATTTTATTTTCAGTATTTAAAAAAGACAAAAGTGGCCAGGTCATAAATAGATTGCTCTTTTTCCATTTAGAAGTTTATTTATAGAAAGAAAAAAAAGAGTTATATTTTTAAAAAATATCTAATGCAGGATTTGAATGATGTTTTCAAGAAAAGGTCATATCTTAAGATTGTCCTCATGTATCATAATTATTTCCTCACAGGATGATCCCAGTATTTATCAGTAACAATTGCACTCCTTTTCCTCAACACATAAATCTATTTGTGGAGTGCATAAAGTGGTGAGAACTGTGTGGAAGGTCATTTTACGAATCCCTTCTTAGACTGTCAATTGAGGTATTGTTACTTCATCCCCTCCAATGTGATAGAGAGTGGGCAAATTCTAAAATAGGTTGTTGTTGTTAGGTACCATCGAGTCACCTCTGACTCATAGTGACCCAATGCAAAACAGACTGAAACACTGCCTGGTCCTGTGCCAGCCTCACTATCCTTTCTAGACCTGAGCCCATGTTGTAGTCACTATGGCAATCTATCTTGTTGAGGGCCTTCCCCTTTTTTGTTGACCTTCCAATTTATCAAGCATGATTAAATAGGTAGGAATTAGAAAATTATTTATAAAAGTGAAATCAGTTTCACAGCACAATAACTCTTCATTGGAAGTAGAATTTGAGAAGTATTAATAAATCCATTTTCCACCCACTCCTCATCTGTCAGTTTGCTGTACTATGGTGGCTTAGGTATTGCTGTGATATTGTGATGCTAGAAGCTATGCCACTGGTATTTCAAATATTCACAGGATCATTCACGGTGGACGAGTTTAAGCAGAGTTTCCAGAATAAGACAGAGTAGGAATAGGGACCTAGCAATCTACTTGTAGAAAAGAAAAACCTTGGCCAGTGAAGAGCAGGGGAACATTGTCTGATAAGGTGTCAGCAGATGAGCCCCTCAGGTTGGAAGGCACTCAAACTATGACTGAAGAAGAGCTTCCTCCTCAAAGTGAAGTCAGCCTTAGTGACATAGATGGAGTAAAGATTTTTGGGGTCTTCATTTTCTAAAAAGGTATGGCTCAAAATAAGAAGAAACAGCTGCAAATACCCACTACTAATCAGAAAATAGAATGTACAAAGTAGATTCTGGGAAAATTGGAAATTGGGAAAAAAGCAATATGCATAAAGATTGATATCCTAGACATTAGCAGATTGGTACTGGTCATTTTGAATTGGACAAACATATGGTCTACAATTCTGGGAATGACAAATTGAAGAGAAATTGTATTGCATTCATCATCAAAAAGAACATTTCAAGATGTTTCCTGAAGTACAATGCTGTCAGTGATAGGATAATGTCCACATGCTTACAAGGAAGACCAGCTAATATGACTATTTTTCGAATTTATACACCAACCACAAATGGCAAACATGAAGAAATTGAAGTTTCTTTTACCAACATCTATAATCTGAAATTGATCAAATGTGCAATCAGCATGCATTGATATTACTGGTGATTGGAATACAAAAGGAGCTCTGGTGATACAATGCCTAAGGCTTTTGACTGTTAACTGGAAGGTTGGTGGTTCAGACAGCTGCTCCACAGATGAAAGACTGGGCAATAGATTTACTACCTCAGAAACACAAAGGGGTTGCTGTGAGGTGGAATCGACTGGATAGCAGTGAGGGTTTTTTTTTTTTGGTTTTTGGTATGCAAAAATTAGAAACAACAGGAAGTATTGGTAGCTGAAAATATGGAAGTTGGTGATAGAAAGTACACCAGAGATTGTGTGATAGACTTTTGTAAGATCAACAACTTATTCCTTGCAAATAACTTTTTTCAACAACTTAAATAATGAGTATACATGTGAACTTCACCAGTTGGAATACACAGGAATTAAACTGACTACATCTGTGGAAAAAGAAGATGGAGAAGCTCAATATCGTCAGTTAGAACAAGGCCAAGTATGATAGCAGAACAGACCTTCAATTGTTCATATGCAAGTTAACTTGAAGGTGAAGAAAATTAAAACAAGCCTATGAAAGTGAAAGTATGACCGTGAGTATATCCGGCTTGAATTTGGAGACCATCTCAAGATTTGATATATTAAACACTAATGACCAAAGACCAGAAGAATAGTAGGATGACATTAAGGACATCAAACATGAAGGAAGCAATAAGTCATTAAAAATATAGAAAAGAAAGAAAATATCAAAATGGATGTAAGAAGAGATTCTGAAATTTTCTCTTGAACAGACAGTAGCTAAAGGGAATGGTCGAAACGATGAAGTAAAAGAGCTGAACAGATTTCAAGGATGACTTGAGAGACAAAGTAAAGTTTTATAATGAAATGTTCAAAGACCTGGAGTTTGAAAAGCAAAAGTGAAGAACTGGCTCAACATTCCTCAAGCTGAAAAACTGAAGAAAAAATTCAAGCTTGAAATTGCAGTATTGAAAATTCTATGCTCAAAATATTGAATGACACAGGAAACATCAAAAAAAACTTGGAAAGAATACACAGAATCACTGTACCAAAAATAATTCTTTAACATTGAACCATTTCAGGGGGTAGAAAACGATCAAGAACTGATGGTATCGAAGGAAGAAGTCCAGTCTACACTGAAGATATTGGTGAAAAGCAAGGCTCCAGGAATCGATGGAGTACCAATTGAGATGTTTCAACAAATACAGTGCTGGAAGCACTCTCTTGTCTATACCAAGAAATTTGGAAGATAGCTACTTGGCCAACTAATTGGAAGAGATCCAAATACATACTCATTCCAATGAAAGATGATGCAACAGAATGCAGAAATTATTGAACATAATTAATTAATATCAATATCACTTGTAAGTAAAATTATGCTGAAGATAATTCATGAATGATTGAAGCAGTACCTCAACAGGGAACTGCCAAAAATTCAAGCTAGATTCAGAAGAGCATGTGGAATGAGGGATATCACTGCTGATGTCAGATAGACCATGGCTGAAAGCAGAGAATACCAGGAAAATATTTAGCTTTGTTTCATTGAACATGCAAAGGTATTTGACTGAGTGAATAATAACAAATTATGGATAACATTGTAAACAATGGGAATTCAAGAACACTTAACTGTGCTCATGCAGAACCTGTACATAGACCAAGAGGCAGTCATTCAAACAGAACAATGGGATACTACTTGGATGAAAATCAGAAAAGGTTTGTTTCAAGGCTATATCTTTTCACCATACTTATTCAATATATATGCCCAGTAAATATTCTGAAAAACTGGACTTTATGAAGAAGAACATGGTATCAGGATTGGAGGAAGACTCATTCACACCCTGCAATATGCAGATGACACATCCTTCCTTGCTGAAAGTGAAGAGTATTGGAAGCACTTACTGAGGATGATGCAGTCTTCGGTATGCATTACACCTCAACACAGAGAGAAAAATGCCCACGATTGGATCAATAACAATCAAGAGCAACAACAATGTAAATGGAGAAAATATTGAACTTGTCAAAGATTTCGTTTTACTTGGATCCACAATCAATGCCCAGCAGTCAAGAAATTACATGACTTACTGCATTGGGCAAATCCTACAAAAGATTTATTTAAAATGTTAAGAGGCAAAGATGTCATTTTAAAGACAAAGGTACACCTGAGCCAAGCAATGATATTTTCTGTCACCTCATATCTATGTGACAATTGGACAATGAATAAGAAAGACCAAAGAAGAGTTGATGCCTTGAACTTAAGGTTTTGCTGAAGAATATTGAATATACCTTGGAGTACCAGAGGAAGGAACTAATCGATCTTTGAAGAAGTACAGCTGGAATGCTCCTTGTAAATGAGGATGGTGAGACTTTGCCTCATGTACATTAGACATGTTATCAGGAGGGACCAACTCCTGGAGAAGAACATGCTTGGTAAAGTCAAAAGTCTGCAAGAAAGAGGTGTTCTGGTTCCCTACTGCCGCTCTGACAAGAATATACCACAAGTGGCATGGCCTTAATGAACAAAAAGAGTTTTATTCTCTTATAGTTTGGGAGGCTAAAAGTTCGAGTTCAAAGTGCCAGTCTCTAGGCGCTGGGTGAAAGCCCCTCAACTTTGAGGTTCAGTTCTGCCATCTGCTCCCAGTCCACTGGAGCTAGAGGTTTTCTTCACTCAGACAGCTGCTAGCAATCAGGCTGACAAACCCAAGGTTGACAAGTAAAAAGGCACAGTCCTGATGTTACCAAAACACAGGGCAGACCATTAATTTAAGTCCATTGTAAGTTCCAAGGTCGGCAAACCAAGGCAGGCTGCTGAACAATGACATGACTACATGCAGAGTTCAAACATGCCATATGCTAGAGACCATTCCCAAAGCTGTTTCTTATATACGGGAAGCAGACCACATACCCAAAGGCAGCTACTCAGCTGCTCCCAGTAGATTCCACCATGGAGCTGATTACCAGTCTCATCATGGAGAATACTTCATCCAGCTGCCCAGCCACTCAACCAGGCCTAGCCAAGTTGACACACAAACTCAACCACCCCAGAGGAGACCCTCAAAGAGATGGATTGCCACAATGGCTGCAGCAGTGGGCTTACACATAGCAATTAATGTAAGTATGATGCAGGGCTGGATAGTGTTTCCTTCTGTTGTACATAAGGTCAGTATGAGTCGAACTGAATTGATGGCACCTAACAACAACAACATTTTGCCACATTGTTCTCTTTTAAAAAGCAGCCCCATGCTAAAAGACTATGCAGTGATGTGGAACTTAAGAAGCCCTAACATCTCCCTTCAACCCAGCATTTTTTCCCTTGATGCTTAAGAAATCACTTAATACCAGACAGGAACTCAATTTTGGACCTCATAATTTTTGAATAAATAAAAAATTTTAAAACTGGTCTCCACTCATGGTAGTGTTAGACCTTTTTGCTTCGTCTTTGTTTTTTCATTTTTGTGCAGTTGTACATTTTAATACACATCACATAACATGGATAAAATAAAAACCATACACCTTCTGCTTTCTCCGTCCCCCCTTTCTTGTTAGTTATGGCTTCCTGTGGTTAAATGGCAATTAGGAATTAGGGCAGGTGATATAATTAATATGGGCTGATTTTATTCTCCACCTGGGTTTAGCATAGATCAAAAAGATGAATGTCTAGCCATTAGAAAGCAATTAAAAACTGGTGCCACACACAGGAGTGTCTGTTCTTATCTCTCCACAGATGACACCAAGAACTCTTCATCTTTTTCCTTCCTCTTTCCCACATCTTAGTTCAACGTCTTCCCAAATGCCCAATTTAAAGAGTTTTTAATTTAGTCTTTTTCTCTGTAAAACCCTTTTGGTGGACAGTTCTGCTGCTTCCTGAAGGTTGAGATCCAGAAATGATGAAATGGACACAAACAATTACTTCCTGTTCACATATATGTCTATCAACATAGATATAAAAAAACTCACTGCCGTTGAGTCAGACCCGACTCATAGTGACCCCTCCTTGGGTTTCCAAGGTGGTATCATTACGGAAGTAGATGGCCCAATCTTCCTTCCAAGGAGTGGCTGGTGGGTTTGAACCGCCAGCCTTCTGATTAGCAGTCAGATGCCTTATGCACTATGCCACTAGAGTGCCTATCTCTCTCTCTCTCTCTCTCTCTATCTATCTATATCTAAGATACATAGACATGATCAGAATGGTCAGTCACTTGTATCATTGAGTTTCTTTACCTGAACCGATCAGAGTTCTGCTAGTGGTTATTTTATAGTTTGCGATTCCATTCTCTTATCCTCCCTGAGTCTTCAACCAGTTTTTAATGATAAAATAATAATAATAATAGTAAACTCTCACAGATTTTAAGTGTAAAAACTTAGAGAGGATCACAATTATATTCTCTTATCTCATATTCTAATGCATTCCTTTAATAAACATTTTTTTTTTTTTCCTGAGTTACTTGAGAGTCAATAAAATTGATTGTTATCTGTACATTAGGATTGAGACCAATCCTAGGAATTTTGGGAAGCAGACATAATTGATCTTTGGTGCCTTTCCATTAAGGTTTGGTTGTGACTCTCCCTCTTCACTTAGTTCTCCTCGTAGATACTCAATACATCTTCAGTCTTCTCAGAGGCCCCACACCAGCTCTTACTTTTCCACAGAAAACTGTAGCATTTTTCTTCAACAGTGTTCTTGAAGGTTTTTCATTATCATTCCAGACTTTTTCTTCTTTTCCTCATCAAAGTTTTCCTTACCTCTGTCCTAACACAGCCTATCCAATTACTGGCAAATTTAGTAATCCAACTGAGATAAAATATTAATGGCTGATATTATAATAGTCTAGGAGCTCTGGTAGCATAGTGCCTGAGGCACTTGACTGTTAACCAGAAGGCTGGCAGTCAAACCCACTAGCCACTCCTCGGAAGGAAGGTTGGGCAATCTACTTCCATAGTGATACTGCCTTGGAAACCCAAGGAGAGATTGCTGTGAGTCAGGGCCAACTCGATGGTACGTAACAACAAAAACAACAGTTTACACTTTTAGGAGCCCTGGTGGTGCAATGGTTAAGCACTTGGCTACTAATTGAAAAGGTGAAGGTTCAAACCCACTCAGTGAGTGGTTCCGTGGGAAAAAGAACTGGTGATCTGTTCCCATAAAGATTACAGCTCAGGAAATCATATGGGGCAATTCTACTCTGTCTCATAGGAACTCCATGAGTCAAAACTCGACTCTAGGGCACCTAACAATAAAGTTTACATCTAAAGGATGTAACTCCTTTACTGACCTAAAAGAGTTAGCATTTTATGAATTTCATACCTGTATTAGAGCCAAAGATAAAGATATTTTTGGATGAGAGTTCTCCTATGAGAGCTAATCAGATCATATCTATCTTCAAATGAACAGCAGACAGGGAGAAATACTCTGGGAACAGCTCAAAACGTACCTGAAGGAATTTATCCTTATTGACCTACGTGTAGTTCCCAGTTAACCCTCTCTGTCACTGCTGTCTTTCTTCTTTCATCACCTTGGCTGCTCCAAAACCTCCTGCATATGAATGATTAAGGGATTATGGGTGGTATTCCATGCGGCATATTTTCCTTCTATTTTGCATGGGCTAATGCTATGTCAATGACAATGGCAAATTCTCTTCAGGGCTGGCACAAAATATTTCATGGACATCATTTACTTTTGTAATTAGCCTGGGTCAGGATGACAAAGGTTAGTGGGTAGTTTAATAAAGTAGTTTTCAGTTTCTCATTGATGATTCTAGATGGAAGTTTTCTATTTACACTATGATAGGTTAAGAACTTAATCTGTTTAACTTCTCTAAATAGCATTCCTCATTATGATTAATTTTAAGAGGGCATTAAAATATGTTACTTGAGGGTGTTACTAAGAAACAAATAGTTCTGAACGTAATTTTGTATTGTATATTTTAAAGAACTATTGTAGCTGCTAAGAATCAAGAGAGTCACTTGTTCACTTTGCTAGCACTATTAATGTGATAATTGCTCTATTAACGTTTTTGACGTTATTACAACATTTAGGCTCACAATAGAGCAATTATTATGTGAATTTTACCTCTGGGAACACAGACATAAGGAAAGAGTTTTATTAACATCAAATTCATGTTGTATTCATTTGCTATATAGACATTCATAATACACAAAGACTGACTAGCTCCTGACGTCAAAGGAATTGTTTTGCACACACACACAAAAATGGAAACTCAGAGCACTGTTATTCACATGTTTTAAAATTTCAAGTATTTTTCCTGATAATGCAGTGAATGAAATTCAGTCATCATTTACCAAAGTCTATTGCCTGGAGGCTTAGAACATTCTTGATATTTAGCAAGCTGGAAAACTAAGCTAAAATCGGGGCATATGAATAATGAAACAGACAAATCTGCTCCCTCTGGTGAAATGGAAATAAATACTGTACACCTTTACAAACATTTGTTTTATTTGTCCTTTTTGCCCACTTCTGCCCACAGGATTAAGTTTTTCACCACTTTTTAAATGGAAATAACTAGAAAGTGGTCTCAGTTGAGGAATATATTTTCAGAAATAGTAAGGTCTTTATTAGTAAGCAACATTTACAGTTTACAATTAACTTTAAATAAAAAGTGAGTCATGTGTAAATGTTAACGATGGTCATCAGGCATCTGATGTGGGCACTATTCCCAAATCGTAACTTTCTTTCTTGTTTAGAGTGTAACCTAGAAATGTCTTTCAGTGCCTCAGGCTATCTGGTCATGCCAGCCTTAGGGAGGGTTGAGAGGAATAAGTCGCCTCTGAAATTTGTCTTTATGTACTATTAGCAAGTCCCAACCTCGTGGCTGTGTCTGATTTATGGGCTTGGCTGGGATCCACCTGTCTCAGAGGTGTACTGGGGAAGCCAAAGCAGCAGCTAAAACATCAGTCACCGAGCGCTCACTGTAACCAGCTGCTTGACTCCCTTCCCTCGCTTATGCTTCTGGAGCATAGCAAGTGTTGGTTGCCACACTGTCTGAAAATACAGGCTTTTACGTTTTTCTTTCTTCTTTTTTTAAAATTTTAATTTGTATCTCCTGGTTGGAATAGTGAATATATTTGAAAGTGTTTAAGTTCAGCTTATTTTGAAACACTGGGATTATGACTACATGAATATATGAGGAATAAACTCCTGTTGGTACAGTCTTCTTCATGTTGAAGAGGGAGGAATTTTGAAACTGAAGTTACGGTTCAAGTTAAGTTATTCTTAACAAATTGACAGCTACTGTTGGATAGTTTTAAGTCAGAATTCTCAATTCTTTCCTTATGTTGAAGGTGGAATCAGCTAAAAGGATGATGCTGTGTTTCTGTCATTGAAGAGGTGGGTAAAAGAGTTGTAAGCTAGTCTTGGGATTAATAGTATAGCAGCATTATTACGGGGGCTCTGGTGGCGCAGTGCCTAAAGCAATTGACTGCTAACCAGAAGGCTGGCCATTCAAACCCATCAGTCTCTCCTGGGAAGGAAGGTTGGGCAATCTACTTCCGTAGTGATACTGCCTCGGAAACCCAAGGACAGATTGTTGTGAGTCAGGGCCGACTCGATGGCACATAACAACAACAACAACAACAACAACACAATAGCTTCAACAAAGAGCTCTTATACACCAAAGATCATAAGGATGGCCAGGTCCAGACAAAATGTTATTCAGAGTCCATTCAGGGCAACTAACAACAGCAACAACAACAGCATTCTTTTATTTGGAATAATTCATATACTTTGGTTATATTTAAATCCAGTAGTACTATTGGCTATGAACTAAGTGTTATGTACATTATTTCACTTAATATCTAAGCAGTAGGTATTATTATTCTCATTTTTGTAGATGAGAACTACGAAGCTCAGAAAGGTTTACTAACCGACCCAATAATTGATCTGAGGTCTCTTTAATTCCACAAAACTCATGCTCTTAACCACTGTGGTGAATAATCTCATATTCACATAATAATAATCTCATAGAACACAAAGACAACAGTAAATGAGTTAGACCATCTGTACCATTTCTTTATGCTTTGTCCTAGCTCCATAACACAATCACTGTTTTAGGAACTGGGCAGAAAATGTGCACTTCATTGATTCCCAAATGCACATTTTTTCCTTCCTATACTTTATTTCTTAAACTGGGATGCATATAATTATCAGTGGAGTCTTACAGTTATCAACCACCAGGCAACAGTTGTGACTAGCTGTCATTGTTTTAACTAATTTATTTAACTTTTATTTTTATGTGTGCAGAAGAGTGATACATGAAATAAAATCTATGTCCAAATAAGACTAAAAGAGCTCTTTCAATAATTATGAAATAAATTATTTAAATGATGACAAAGCAACTTGTCCCACTTTAATTGTTAGTGATTTTTCCTTAGTGGAACAAAAAAATAGTGTGTTTAACAACATCTTAGATTAAAAAAATATATACAGTATATGTTCTACATATACATTGGCTACATCACCTATTTCTCTCTCTCTCTCTGTTTTTTAAAGGCATCAGTACTACATTTCTCATTGTGGTGTCTGCTAAATTGTAAATGTCTTGCCCATTGCATCATCCACTCCTCAGAAGGAAGATGGGGCAATCTACTTCCATAGTGATACTGCCTCGGAAACCCAAGGAGGGGTCACTATGAGTCAGGTCCAACTCGACAGCACATAACAACAACAACAATCAAGTATGGCACCATGCAAATGATAGACACTAAGCTAATGTATATTGAATTTAAGATGTAATGAGATTTATTTTCTTGTGTTCCCTGTAAGGAATATTCAAATCAAGAGTTCCAGAATATTTTAAGGAGTATCACATCACTGTGGAGTCACTGTTAAGTAAAAGGGTTAAGGACTTGACCAGTAACAGAAAAGTTGACAGTTTAAATGGTCCCCGAGCCACCTTTGTAGACAGGCTCCTGAAAGGTCACAGCCTTGAACACCCTACGCAGCAGTTCTACTCTGTACACATGGGGTCCCCGTGAGTCACAATGAACTTGTTCACAACTAACTAATTAACAACCAGCATCATAATTAGTGTAGAACCACCCAAGATGACTATCTTGAAATATCACATGAATAGTAAGATATTTATCAAAATGGTAAGATATATTTAGAAAAAGTACAATTTTAGATGTTAGGAGATTTTAATTTTAATCCTGCTACAACCTTCCTATGATAAATCACTTAACCAAATCCTGAGCCATATATAAGAATAATAATGAACAATTTTCATAAGGCTCAAAGTCCTTGTGAGTATAAAGGAAGTTATAGATGCAAAACCATTCTAAATAGTTTAGAAAATGCTCACAAATATATGTATTGTAAATAAAATTATCTAAATTAAGGCAGCACGGTATTTCTAACATAGCCTATTAGAACCTGGAACCCCAGTTTATCACGAATGTCATCAGGAGAGAGACTGTGAACGCTACTCACTTTCTTCTTGGCACCGTGGGTGCTCAGTACCTGTTTGATGAGGGAATGAAGAACACAGAGGTAGAATTAATAAATTGATACGGAAGAATCTGTTGATGTTATTCTCATAAAATGGTTTAATCCTTTGAGAGGAAAGATGCAGTAATGGGAATAACTCATTTTCCCTCAATGTGGAGCTAGAATTAGAAGTCAAGATTGCTGAGATCACACACTACTTGAAAAAGAAAATCTTGCCCCTTTATCCTCGATTTGATATATTTTAATTTTCTGGCAATATATTTATTTAGTTTACAAAGTGAAAGTGATCCCACTTTGTATAACATGAGACCTTTCTTTTAGAAACCATGCTTATTTCCATACCATATTGCCACTATTTAGCCAATAAAGTTTGGAAATTGCATTCTAAATCCTTATTGACTATATTAATACTTCTTTTAACAATGATCATAACTGCATATAGAATTCTCATGTTCAAGAAATGTAGCAAATTTGTTCTTCAATTATGCAAAATATGCTTATCTGTTGAGATATGACTTGGGCCATTAAAACACACAGTTTAAATCACACAAATAAGCCTGTTTCTTTTAACAGTGTGAACACAATTAGCATAGGTGAAGTATAAACCAAAAAACCCCCAAACTCACTGTCGTCGAGTCGGATCCGACCCACAGCGACTCCTCCTTGGATTTCTGAGGCGGTATCACTAGGAAGTAGATTGCCCAACCTTTCTTCCAAGGAGTGACTGGTGGGTCTGAACCACCATCCTTCTAGTTGGCATTCAAATGCTGTAGGAATTATGCCACCAGAGCTCCCAAGGTAAAGTGTTGTTTTAAATGCCGTGGAGTCGACCCGACTCATAGTGAGCCCTCTTTGGGTTTCTGAGGCGGTATCACTACGGAAGTAGATTGCCCAACCTTCCTTCCAAGGAGTGGCTGGTGGGTTTGAACCTCCAGGTTCTGGTTAGCAGTCAAGTGACTTAGGCACTATGCTACCAGAGCGCCTAATGTAAAGTCTATCTTACTAAAAAACAAAAGGGAAAATACTTCAGAATATGATATGCTGCCACTTGGTGGCACTCTTTACTCATTTAAAGAAGCTTGCATGACGAGAAGAAAAATGTGTCTGTAATAAAGAAAAGTGACAATCTAGGTAGAATTTCAATACAGGTAGTCCTCGAATTATGAATGAATTCAGTTCCTAAGTCTGTCTTTAAGGTGAATTTGTACATAAGTCAAAACAGGACCGTTTTTCATCTAATGTTAGTAAAATCTTTTGTCTTAGCATATAGTATATAGTGTACATTGCTATGCATAAAAACATTAAGAAACACTTCTAGATACACTAACACATCTTTAAGGTAATACAGTAATAATAATAATAATATTTTAATGCAAGTCACAAAGTAGCTCGTTTACTATTATGAACAATTGTATGTATCTTGAATTTTTAATGTACTAGCTTTCATGGGGGTTGGTTAATAAATAAGGGTTGTCTGTAAATCGGACATTCATAACCCAAGGACTGCCTTTAATGTAATTTTAGACATGTCATTCTGGTGTTTTGGCATTCTGATAGCATGCATTCTGTAGTTTCCAGAGAGTACAGTACACTGATGCATTCAACTGGTGGGTGAAATGCTGCTCAGGTTATGAAATATACCAGGTTTGCATACAATAATGCTTTTACTCAGCAAAACATGGTGTATTAGATTTATCTTTGTTTCTCTTTTGTCTCTATTCTGAAGAAGGTGGTTTTAAAAGTCTAATCAACTTTACATCTGCAACAAACGCAATCTACTGCTGTCCAGTCAGATCTGACTCATAGCGACCCCTCCTTGGGTTTCTGAGGTGGTAGCACTACAGAAGTAGATTGTCCAACTTTCCTTCTGAGGAGTGGCTGGTGGGTTTAAACTGCCAGCCTTCTGGTTAGCAGTCAAATATGCCCTAGGCACTATGCCACCAGAGCTCCTGTTAATGGATAGTTGAGTCTTACTACAAATAAGATTTAGAAAAAGGTAATCAAGCAACAGCTGCCACTTGCCAGTTCATTCATTAAAGAGCATTTTTTAGGAGTTACGAATTAGAGTAAATGCAGACATATAATGCTGAATGGTATGGAGTTGTAAAGTCAGTCAGAATGCAAAGTGTTAATAATGACATCTTCACCAACTGTTACTCTTTCATATGATCAGTCACCATTCCAAAGGTTTAATTTGACATCAATTATTTTAACACAACATTAACAAATATTCTGGAATATTTTCACTGGGATACACGGAAATAGAGATCCCAACTCTGTCTTGTTCTTGCTATAAAAATATTCAATGCTAACCATTTTTCAGCATGTAGGGTAGGGGATGGAAAACATTAAAGATCTATGTCCATCTTCATTACAATCACAGTGCCCGGGCAATAGTCCCGGCCTCCTGCATAAAGAACCTCCCAGAGCGTAGAGCATTAGGGAGTACAGTTCAGCTTTATCAGCTCTGGCATCAATCACATTCAGAACAGTTATATCAGATTCTCACCCAAGCCACTCAATTATGAAAATCTGTCCAATACAGAACTAGCATGTCATTGCATTAGAAATCTATGCAGACAAGCTCATTGACACTAAGATACCATGTCTTCCATTTTAATAGGTGGAATTTGTTGAGAGGCAACTACATGTTTAGTACATTGCTTCTCTATGTAAAGCTTGAGAATGAATGAAATTTAAAATATCCAAAATGATGGCTTAAAGGCAAATTTCCAGATTTGAAAAAGGAATGGTGGTCAGCATGGCATGTTGCTACTTTTACCAAGCTAAGTGACTTATATGCTTACTGAAGCTTGGAAACTGCTGTTTGGTGAGTAATGATACTCTTATAATTATTAAAACCTTAATCATAATTTCTGCTTCATGAAGTATGTATTTGAAAAGGCAAATATAACATCCATAGCAAATTATCGATAGCATTGTGAAGAATGGGTATTCCAGAACACCAATTCTGCTTATGAGGAACCTGTACTAAGACCAAGAGGAAGTCATTCAGTTAGAACAAGGGGATGTTGCATGGTTTAAAATAAGAAGTATGCATTAGGATTGTATCCTTTCACCATACTTATTCAATCTATATACTGAGCAAGTAATCAGAGAAGCTGGACTATATGAAGAAGAATGTGGCATCAGGATTGGGGGAAGGCTCATGAACAACCTTTGATATGCAAGGCAAGTACAACTGTGCTTGCTGAAAGTGAAGAGAACTTGAAGCACTTACTGATGAAGTCCGAAGACTATAGTCTTTAATATGGATTACACTTCAATATAAAGAAAACAAAAATCTTCATAACTAGATCAATAAGCAACATCATGATAAGCAGAAACGATTTTTGAAATTGTCAAGGATTTTGTTTTACTTGGATCCACAATCAGTACCCATGGAAGCAGCAATCAAGGACTCAAATGACATATTGGATTGGGAAAATCTGCTGCAAAATACCTCTTTACAGTGTCAAGAAACAAAGACATCACTTTGAGAACTAAGGTGTGTGTGATAGTTCAGTTTGTGTGTCAACTTGGCTGGGCCTGGTTGAGTGGCTGGGCAGCTGGATGTAGTATTCCTCATGATGAGACTGGTAATCAACTCCATGGTGGAATCTACTAAGAAGAGCTGAGTAGCTGCCTTAGGGAATGTGGTCTGCTTCCTGTATATAAGCAGAAGCCTTGAGGAATGGTCTCCAGCCTATGGCACAGTTGGACCCTGCATGTAGCAGTGGTCCTTGCTCAGCAGCGTGCCATGCTCTGCCGACCTGGGGACTTACAATGGACTTAAATTAATGGCCTGCCATGTGGTTTGGTAATATCGGGACTGTGCATTTTTAGTTGTCAACCTTGAGCTTGGCAGCCTCAGTAGCCAGCTGCTGAGTGAAGAAAAGCCTCTAGTGGCTAGTGGGCTGGGAGTTGGAGGCAGAGCTGAAGCCCAAGGCTGAGGGGCTTTCACCCAGCCCTTAGAGCCTGGCACTTTGAACTTGGATTTAAAGCCTCCAAATTGTAAGAATAAACTCCTGTTTGTTAAGGCCATCCCATCTGTTGCATATTCTTGTCAGTGGCACTAGGTAACCAGAACAGTGTGCCTCACCCAAATCACTATATTTTCAGTAGTTTCAAATGCATGTGAAATTTGGACAATGAATAAAGAAGACTGAAAAAGAATTGATGCATTTGAATTTTGGTGTTGGCAAAGAATATTGAATGTACCATGGATTGCTAGAAAAAGGACATATCTGTCTTGGAAGAAGTATAGGCAGAATGCTGCTTAGAAGCATGAATGGCCAGGCTTTGTCTCATGTACTTTTGACATGTTCTCTATCAGGAGAGACCAGTCTCTGGAGAAGACCATCAATGATATTGACTGACTGCAAGGATGGACTCAATGATGAGGATGGCACAGGACCAGGCAGTGTTTCGTTCGGTTATACACAGAGTCACTATTAGTCAAGGCTGACTCAATGGCACCTTCCAATACAACAACATCTTAACAGTGAGAGGGTTTTTACTTTCAATTACTCTAAGATTCTTTGAAACCAGGACTCATTTTGAAAATTTAGTGTATAGCTATATCAAACATAACAGCCAGAAAAGCTTAAAGCTGTAACTACAGAGGAATATTTTAAGGTTTTGGTTTATCAGAACTATGCTGCATTCATAAATATTACTTATCCCTTATATAAATATCTAAGGATAATATTTGTGAATAGTACATTTCCAGAGGGTAATTAGCATTTGTTGATCATCTACTCTGCAATAGATTCTTAATATTGTAATATTGCAATTAATCCAGAATTGTCTTATTCCATCTACAACTCATTTATTACCCAAAAAGATGTGAACACATCATCATTTCAACCTGATAAATGTATGATAGAGATGTTTTACTCAATTCTATTTGTATTCTCTTGGAGTCATTTGAATTATCATAGTTAAGATTGAACCTTGAAGCCTGCTAAGAATCTCACACGCATTTTTAACTGCCTTTTCGTAGTTTGAAAATCTTTTATCATGTGGTGTATTTTTAGGTACTTTCATAGGCTGTGCTCCTTTCTCTCATTCTGTAAGCTTACAACGATATCATATGTCCTTGAGACAAGAAGTTCAATCCTCATCTTCCTTTTCCTTTTGAACTTTTTATTGTAATTTGAGTGAAAGTTTGCAGAGCAAGTCACTTTTCCATTTAACAATTTTTGCAATTTTGTTTCATGATATTGACTGTAATCCTCACAATGTAACAGCACTCACTCCACTTCCTCCCTGTGTTTCCTGTTTCCATTCATCCTTCTTTCTTACCCCTTCCTGCCTTCTAAACCGTTTCTGGGCACATACTGCCTGTGATCTCAGATGGCTCATTGTTCTATTGTTGTTGTTGTTATGTGCCGTCGAGTCAGACCCCACTCATAGCAACACCTCCTCGGGTTTCCGAGGCAGTATCACTACGGAAGTAGATTGCCCCATCTTCTTTGGGGGGAGTGGCTGGTGGGTTTGAACCACCAGCCTTCTGGTTAGCAGTCAAGTGCCTTAGGCACTATGCTACCTGAGGAGTGTGTAACTCCCTGGTGTTATTGTTCACTTTACAGGCCTGTCTATTGCTTGGCTGAAAGTTTAAAGTCGAGTCATGTGGTAAATTCCATTCAAGGCTTGAAAGGTGGCCAAGGGTCACAGTCTTGGGGGTTCCACCAGTCTTTGTCAGACCAATAAGCCTGGTCTTCTTCTTCTTCTTTTTTTTAAAAATAAATCCTCACCTTCCTGTTGAGGGTTTCCATCTAGTTACTTCTTCAACTAGTGTAGAAGTTTATGTCTTTGAACAGATATGCTTTGTATACTAAATACACTAAAATGGTTAAAAGGCAGAAATAATTTTGAATAACAGAGTCCAGTATTAAGTCTTATATTCAATTGCAACATAAAACTGAACAAGAAGAATATATGTCTCTAATTTTTTGATCACTGTGAGAGTTCGTCATAATGCTCCTGGTTTCCCACAAAGGCAGCCAGGAAATCACACAAATCAGACTTAAAAGCTCCTTTTTGATTCCTACAAGAAATTAATTCCATGAGTACCACTGTATGACATGAGTGGATGAGAGAGCATTTCTAGTTTAATCATCATTCTATTCTGTACCAACAACCTATTGATATGTAAACCATGCTTCTAATAATTGAGGCTGTTTGCTTCCATCATTTTTCTTTAAGGCTTGCATGCAGATGATAGTTGAGAAATAGCAGTTTCTATTATTTCAATTCTTGCTTGCTAATGAGTATCTAAAAGTGGCTTGAGAGTAATTTGGACAAGATATCTCAAAATAGTCCACTTTGGTAGTTGTAGTAAATAGCAAATGTAATCTATTAATTGTAGAATTTTATAATTCAAATGGGCTGTAGAGATAATTTTGATCAAATCTTCTATTTTACAGAAAAGGAAACAGGTTCAAAGAAACCAATTTTATTTTCACTGAAAAACCTAATTTACAGCTTTGCATAATAAAATGCTAATAATATAAATTGCACAGGAATGAATAAAACTTGATCATTTGGGATTACACTTTATGGTTGAAAAGTCTCAAGCTGCTTTTCATTTTGTTTTATTGTCTTTTCACTTCTTTCTATAACAATTTTCACTTAATTCACATTTCTCTAAATAAGATATCAATAAAAGTCCTTATTTTCTCCACTTATTTCTATACCAGTAAATAATTTTTTGGGGGATAATATACATTTATTTTGACAACCATAAAGGGTATTGCTTAATAATATCCACCATAAATCACCATAATAGTTCTCACAGATTTTATTTTGCTCCATTCTGTTTTTCTTTGTCTCAGACTGAGAGAAATTGCCTTTGAAGGGCTGGGTGCTTATGAAGATTATCTATTTGTGGTATTCTGGTTGTGCTCAAGGTGCTTCCAAGAGTCCCTGAAAGAATAAGGGGAGGAGGCATGAAGGCAAAGGAATCAACCCATTAATAGAGAGGCTTTATTGATTCTATGGCATCCTTAAGTGGTGCAAACAGTTGCCTCTCTTTGCTGGTAACTGAAAAGTTGGAGGTTCAAGTCCACCCAGAAGTGGTTTCGGAGAAAAACTTGGTGATCTGCATCCCCCAAATCAGCCATTGAAAACCTTGTGGAGCACAATTCTACACTAACACATGGACGGTGGGGTGGGGGTCCCCATGAATTGGAATAGACTTTGGGAAAACTGTTTTTCACTTATTACTTAGTGTGGCTTCATTGAGCTGAGCCCTGCAGTGGTCTAAGCTGAGTGGATTACAAAGGGAAAGGACACATGGACCTACATGATGGGTGTAATTCTAATTTAGGCTATGACATGTGATATCAAATCTCTTTTCTCTCCATTACCTTACCACTTCTAGTCACACACAGATGTCATTTTCCTCTTCACTGGGTCTCTTTGCAATAAAATGTTATTTATATGCTGAAAGAATGCTAGAGATCATCTTGTCCAACCACAAATCCATTACAAGAATCACTTCTATGGCATTCCAAGTTATACTTGAAGATTTCTAGTACTGAATAACTCAGCAGTTTTCAAGGAATTTTATTTTATTACTGGATGTGAGGTAATAAATTATTTTACTTCAAGTAATTTAGCCTTTGTCCTTGGTTCTTAAGAAATAATTTTAAACCCTTGTAATATCCTGGTGAATACAGTGCCTTTGTAATCTAGACTTCTAGACCACAACTGGGGGTTTGTGCTAATGGATGGAGGCTGGCTTGACCAGAAAAATCACTACATGGCCTGATATCAGGTGACCTCAGAATAAGAACAAGGGTTGTTGTTGTTGTTGTTAGGTGCTGTTGAGTTGGACCTGAGGTAGATCCAATCAATTATGACTATGCAATGACGTCAATAAAGACTTCAGACACCATGGGCGCTCCAGGAACTTGCTGGTTGGTGAATGATAGCCATGAACATGGGAGGGTTGTTGTTGTTAGGTGCTGTTGAGTTGGCTCTGACTCAGAGCAATGCTATGTACAACAGAGCGAAACACTGGCCCATCCTGTGTCAGCTTCACAATCCCTGCTAAACTTAAACCCATTGTTGTAGCCACGATGTCAATCCAGTTCATTGAGGTACTTCCTTTTTCACTGACCCTCCAGTTTACAAAGCATGATATCCTTCTCCAGTGGATGGTCCCTTCTGACAACATGACCAAAGTCGGTGACACAAAGTCTGGCCATTCTCGCTTCCAAGGAGCATTCCAGCTGCATTGCTTCCAGGACAGATTTGTTCGTTCTTGGCAGGCCATGGTACTTTCAGTATTCTTCATCAAAACCACAACTCAAAAGCATCAACTCTTCTTTGGTTTTCCTTGTTCATTGTCCAGCTTTCACATGAACATGAAGCAATTGAAAATACCATGTCTTGGGTTAGGCACACCTTAGACTTCAAAGAGATATCTTTGCTCTTCAGCACTTTAAAGAGGTCTTTTGCAGCAGATTTGCCCAGTGGAATAAATCATCTGATGTCTTGACTGCTGCTTCCATTGGTGTTGAATGTGGAACCAAGTAATATGAAATCTTTGACACCTTCAATCTTTCCTCCATTTATCGTGATGCTGCTTATTGTTCCACTTGTGAGGATTTTCATTTTCTTTATGTTGAGATGTAATCCATACTGCAGACTGTATTCTTTAATCTTCGTCAATAAGTGCTTCAAGTCATCCTTACTTTCAGCCAGTAAAATTGTGTCGTCTGCACATTGCAAGCTGTTAATTATTCTTCCTCTAATCCTGATGCCATGCTCTTCACACAGTCCAGCTTCTCGGATTATTTGCTCAGCATGCAGATTGAATAAGTATGGTGAAAGGATATAACACTGACATGTTCCCTTCCTGATTTTAAACCACCCAGTTTCCACTTGTTTTGTTCAAACAACAGCCTTCTGGTCTATATCCAGGTTCCTGATGAACACAATTAAGTGTTCTGGAATTCTCATTCTTCTCAATGTTATCCATAATTTGTTATAATCCACACAATTGATTGCTTTTGCATAGTCAGTAAAACACAAATAAACATCTTTCTGGTATTCTTTTCTTTCAGCCAAGAACCATTTTACATAAGCAATGATATTCCTCATTCCACATCCTCTTCTGAATCCAGCTTGCATTTCTGGAAGTTCTCTGTCCATATACTGCTGCAACCATTTTTGAATTATCTTCAGCAAGATTTTACTTGTGTGTGATATCAATGATATTGTTTGATAATTTCCACATTCTGTGGGATCACCTTTCTTTGGAATGGTTACTAATATGGATCTCTTCCAGTCAGTTGGACAGGTAGCTCTCCTCTAAATTTCTTGGCATAGACAATTGAGTGCCTCTAGCACACCATCAGTTTGTTGTAATTTCTCAGTGGGTATTCGGTCAATTCCTGGAGCCTTGTTTTTTTACAATTCCTTCAGTGCAGCTTCCTTCAATACCATTGGTTCTTGATCATATGCCACCTTCTAAAATGGATGAACACCGACCAATTCCTTTTGGTACAGTGACTCTGTGTGTTCCTTCCATCTTCTTTTGATGTTTCCTGCATCATTCAATATTCTGCCCATAGAATCTTTCAATATTGCAACTCGAGGCTTGAATTTCTTCTTCAGTTCTTTCAACTTGAGAAATGCTGAGCATGTTTTTCCCTTTTGTTTTTCTAACTCCAGGTCTTTGCACATTTCAGTATAATAATTGACTTTGTCTTCTGAAGCTGCTCTTTGAAATCTGTTCAGTTCTTTTATCTCATTTCTTCCATTTGCTTTGACTACTCTCCATTGAAGGGCAAGTTTCAGAGTCTCTTCTGACATCCACTGTGGTCTTTTCTTCATTTCCTGTCTTTTTAATGACTGTTTGCTTTCTTCATGGATGTTCTTAATGTCATCCCACAATTCCTCTGGTTTTCTGTCATTGGTTCTTTAGATGATCTCTACATTCAGGAGGGATATAATCAAGGTCATATTTTGGCTCTCGTGGATTTGATTTGTCTTCAGGTTCAACTTGAACTTGCATATGAGCAGTTGATGTTCTGTTCCACAGTTAGCTCCTGGCCCTGTTTTGGCTGAAGATATTGAGCTTCTCCATCACCTCTTTCCATAGGTGTAGTTGATCTGATTCCTGTGTACTCCATGTGGTGAAGTCCACATGTATAGCCACCATTTATGTTGTTGAAAAAAAGGTATTTGCAATGAATAATTTGTTGGTCTTGAAAAATTCTATCATGTGATTTCCAGCATCATTTTTATCACCAAGGTCGTAGTTTCCAATGACTGGTGATTCTTCTTTGTTTCCAACTTTTGCATTCCAATCACCAGTGATAATCAACACATCTTGATTTCATGTTTGGTCAGTTTCAGACTGTAGAATTTGGTAAAGATCTTCAATTTCCTCATCTTTGTCTTTGGTAGGTGGTGCATAAATTGGAATAATGGTAGTATTAACTGGTCTTCCTTGTAGGCATATGGATATAATCCTATCACTGACTGCGTTGTACTTCAGGAGAGATCTTGAAACATTCTTTATGACAATGAATGCCATCCCATTCCTTTTCAATTTGTCATTCCTGGCATAGTAAATCATATGGTTGTCTGATTCAAAGTGGCCAAAACTGGTCCATTTCAGCTCACTAATGCCTATGATATTGATCTTTATGCATTCCATTTCATTTTTGACAACTTCCAATTTCCACATTTTTATTATTAATGGAGTTTACAGCTGTTTCTTCTCATTTTGAGTCATGCCACATCAGCAAATGTAGGTCCCAAAAGCTTTACACCATCCACATCATTAAGGCTGGCTCTGTTCTGAGGAGGCAGCATTTCCCCAGTTGTATTTTGAGTGCCTTCTAACCAGAAGTGCTCATCTTCTGGAACTATATCAGACAGTGCTACAGGGCTATTCTTAAAGTTTTCCAGTAATATATCAGACAGTGTTTCAGTGTTATTCACAAGGTTTTCACTGGCCAATTGTTTGAGAAGTGGATAGCCCCTTCCTTCTTCTGAGTCTTTGTAAGTCTGGAAGCTCTGCTGAAACCTGTCCACCATGGGTGACCCTGCCGATATTTGAAATACCAGTGGCATAGCCTCTAGCCTCACAGCAATGTGCAAGCCACCACAGTACAACAAACTGACAGATTTGTGGTGACGTGGGAGGGTAGCACTTCCCCTTTTGGAACATGAAGTTCTGAGTTGGGAACCTCCCCAGACGTTGCCTTACATGCCTCTTCATTTGTATCCTTTTTTGCTATAGTAAAGATATAATTCTAAGTACACCTGTTTCTCACTTATTGACTCTCTTGTAATATGATATTTTGCATTTTCAACAATAATGAAAAATCTATATGACCATTTAGCACATTAACAATGTATGTCTGTCAGTAACGAATACTGAATTGGGAGGTGAGAGTAATACTGGTGATAATTATGGTTATTTTTCAACTTGACTGGGCCATGACTCTCAGTGGTTTGGCAGTTATCTAATGATGTAATTTGGCATTTATGTAATCATCTTCTATTTTGTGATCTAATGTGGTCTTCCTCCATTTTTGTATAATGCCAATTTTCACATAATGACCTGGTGTTTGGAATCTTACCATGTTGGTAAGTGAAGAATGGGTTAATAGTGCTTTCCATGAGTTCTGTGATTTGTTCCAGGAAATTATTGAACACATAAGTGTAGTGGGAGCCAGAATGTCAGAATGAGTGGAGCTGGGAAACTGTGAGTTTATAACTACTATCCTGAGCAAGGGGTAGAGGGAACCCTTGTATTTATAGTCAGAAGTACAGAAGTGAGGGGGCCCAGGATGAGTCCTTGAGCATCCTGACTGGCATCCTGAATGGGTAATGGGAAACCCTGCATTTGTGGTCAGCTGATAAGAAGTGACTCCCACACTTGTGGGCATTCCCAAACTTGTGACTGGTCTATGAAGTCTTGAGCCTATTTGGCGGTCTGTGGGACTGTGTCCTTTTAACTTGTGAGATTTGACTTAACTCTGGGTGTTTAGGGTCAGAGGAGGAAGTGCTGTACAGGCAGCTGGTGTTAGAACTAAATAGTGAAGTGGAAAGTGGCATTTTGTTACATACTCATAGTTGGTGTCAGGAAAAAGTAAATATCTGATATTTGATTTGGTTAATCTATGCATGGACAGCTCTAATTGTTAAAAATTCTTTCACTCAGAGTTAAAATATTTTCATTGGCAATTGTTAGACTTTGGTTTTAGTTGGGTTCATAAATTATTCAAATTTGCATGGTAATTCATTATCAAGCTGTTATATACCCCTCCCCAGTCCACCCCATACATATATATTTCCCTTCTTTAGGCCAAACATTTCCAAATTCTAAATGTGACATAGTGATTAATAGACCTCTTGTCAATTTGATTACCTTTTGTGCCTTTATCACAATATATCAGACTCTCTCTAAAACTAATATATACAGAATTGAACATAGTAAGTTTTCCTAGATCTAAAAATTATATTTCAATCAAAGCTGTGTAAGATTGCATTATCTTCTGTTTGTTTGCCTGCTTTTATTATCCATGGCACACTTAGCTCATTTTGGTCTTATAGTCAAACTGTCTCTCCTCCATCACAGTTCATAGAAGTTATTGAATCCATATTTCTTTTGCAATTAAATCACTGAACATTACATTTATATTTGTTAAATTTCACTGGTTTCAGACTAATCTTTCACTGTTGGAAAAAATTTTCATTTAATTCTGTCAATCATAATAATAATGTGTCTTGGCTCTGTGCAATACGAAAATTTGAAAAGCTGTCTTCCTCCAACTGGAACAGGAGGGCTTGAAGGACAGTGCCTGTGGCACAACCACAGAGAATTTACTCTGTAGGTTGATCAACCAGAAATCCATATAACTGTATTGTCATCACACCCACATCTAATGTTACAGACTTGTCAAATCCCTCATCTGTCAAGATACTCTACTTCTTTTTCTCGGTTCTCATCATTTACAACTGCTCTCCGCCTCTGATTGCTCTTTTCATTCATAGAAACACATTGTGCTGTACTCAGGCTCTTTCCCCTCTAAGTTCTTTAGAGATATTGGAATTGTTTACCTGACATTCTATTCTAAAGCAAGCCATTGACCAAGGTGACGTGATGACTTTTGTGGAACTTTGGTGTTTGCACCTTGGTAGGTCATTTCTCTATTACAAAGTATTAAAAATTATATTTTACAACTATGATAGTATAAAGATGAATGCATTGACCTGAAAGTTAATTTTCTGCAGTGAAATCTGTGACACCCAGAACTTAATGGTACTGTTCACTTTTTCTGGGTTTTACAAGTTTTCCATAGTTAGACAGTTTGCAGTCTTACCATGTTTCTATTGCTATTAAAAAAATCCCCAAAAAACAAAAAAACAAACTCACTGCTGTCAAGTCGATTCAACTCATAGCGACCCCTCCTTGGGTTTCTGAAGCAGTATCTCTATGGAAGTAGATAGCCCAGTCTTCCTTCTGAGGAGTGGCTGGTGGGTTTGAACTGCCAGCCTTCTGGTTAGCAGTCAAATGCCTTAGGCACTATGCCACCAGAGCACCTTCTATTGGTATTAGTGGAAAATATTTGAGTTTTCTCTTCTCTGACAGATTTCAGCTTTATACAGTTTCTGGCTTTTGCAGTTTTTATATACTTTGATTTTAAAAGGAATTAAACATTTTGGGTCTCAATATTGTGTCTACTGTTCCTAATGGATAAACCAACTGTTCATTGAAACTAACATCAGGGTATGTTCCCAGGTCCAAGAAACCGTCTCCATTACTTGTGGTTCTCTACCACTATCAGTTGCTATTGAATCAGCTCCAGCTGACAGTGATACCATGTGTAGAATTGTACTCCACAGGGTTTTCAATGGGTATTTTTTCAGAAACAAGTCTCCAGGCTTTCTTCTTAGTCCTTCTGGGTAAACTTGAACTTCTAACCATTAGGTTAGCAATTGAACACCTAACCATTTGCACTAGTCTTCTCATTTATCTAATATTCTCTCTCACTGTACTAAAACCTGGTCCCTGTATTTTAGTTGGTAACTACCATCGTTTCTGATCAATTCTACTTCTTTAACATTCCTTGACATATATCATGGCTATGTATTGAATAGTTCAATATATATTTTAATTAAACTTTTATTTTTGTTAAATAAAAAAAATCACTTTGATACTTATTAGAATTATACATTTATTATAGTCTTTAAGGAGCTCTGGTGGTACAGTGCCTAATGCATTTGACTACTAACCAGAAGGTTGGCAGCTCAAATTCACCAGCCACTCTGTGGAAGTAAGACTGAGCAATCTATTTCTGTAAAGATTTACCACCTCAGAAACCCAAAGGGGGTCACTATGAGTTGGAATCGGCTTGATGGCAGTGAATTTGGTTTTTTTTTTTAGACATTATACTGTGAAACCACAAGAAATTTGTAATTACTTGAGGTAGTTTTCTCCATTGATTTTAAAATTTAGTTATTTTTTTTCCTGACTTACACATATAGTATAAGTTCAATGGAAAGAAATCTGAAAAATATTGAACATTATAAATCACTCAGAGTGTGATCATGGGCAACAACTGTAATGATTTTGTTCTATTTCTTTTAAGACATTTTTTATACACATTTATTTAAACTTTTGTTGTTGTTGATGTTAGATGCTGGTTCTAACATATAGTAACTTCCTGTACAATAGAAGGCAAACTGCCCAATCTTATGACAACTTCACAATCATTATTATGTTTGAGGTCATTGTTGTAACCACTGTGAATCCATTTAAAGAGGTTTTTTTTTTTCCCCCCAGAAGATTAAGGAATTCTGGTGGTGGAGTGTTTCAAGCATTTAGCTGCTAACCACAAAAGTTTGGTGGTTCAAACTCACCAGTCACTCTGCAGAGGAAAGATGAGGCAGTCTGCTTCTGTAAAGATTTATAGGCTTGCAAAATCTATGAGGATTACTATAAGTCAGATTTTGCTCCATGGCACTGAGTTTGTTTTGTTTTTTTGCAGCAGGTTTTATCGATGCAATACGTGGTTTGATTTCTTCACTGCTGCTTCCATGTATGTAAATTGTGGATCCAAGGAAAATGAAATCCTTCACAATTTCAATCTTTTCTCCATTTATCATGATGTTGCTTATTGGTCCAGTTGTGAGAGTTTTTGTTTTCTTTATGTTGAGGTGTAGTCCATACTAAAGACTGTAGTCTTTGATCTTCATCAGTGAATACTTCAAGTCCTTTTCACTTTCAGCAACAAAGTTTGTGCATTTCATATTGCATGTTGTTAATGACCCTTCCTCCAATCTTGATGCCACATTCTAGTATAGTCTAGTTCCTTGGATTATTGCTCAGCATACAGATGGAGCAAGTATGGTGAAAGTAAAGCACCTTGACACATACCTTTCCTGATTTTCAACCATGCAGTATTTCCTTGTTCTGCTCTAATGACTGCTTCTTGTTCTATGTACAGGTTCCACAGGAGCACAATTAAACACTAGGGAATTCCAGTTTTTCACAATGTTATACATAATTTGTTATGATCCACATAGTCAAATGCTTTTGCGTAGTCATTAAAACACAGGTAAACATATTTCTGGTATTTTCTGCTTCCAGTGAAGCTCTGTCTGACATTAGCAATGATATCTCTAGTTCTTTGTCCTCTTCTAAATCTGGCTTGAATTGCTGGCGATTCCCTGTAAATGTCCTCTGCCTACATTTTTCAATTATCTAAAGCAAAATTTATTACATGTGATTCTTTTCTTTTAGTTTTTTACTCTTATGGATAAAAGTCAGAATGGTTTTTTAGATTTTTTTTGTGTGTGATTTGGGTGCAAATTTACAAATCTAATTTGTTTTACACTCAACAGTTCATACACATTTTGTCTCTTGGCATGGATTACTCCTCAAAATGGAGTAGCTCTCCTCCCACCTCCTCCTTGTGGTTTCCCCTCCCCTGTGTCTTACCTATGTGTTCCTGTCTGTCTAGCTTTCCCTCTATGCAAATGGTGCCCCCCAAATCATGTTTGACTGTTTTAAGGAGTGCATCTCCCTGGAGTAGGTGTTTAGCTCATACACTGTCTATTGTTTGGCTGACAGCTCACCCGTGGGAGTGAGTCCAATTCCATCCCCCAGGTAACCTGGGGTCATAGCCTTGAGGGTTTCACCTATCTCTATGTGACTAGTAATTGTTATTTTTGTTTTTGAACTTTGTTCCACATTTTGTTCCTCCATTCTATCCAGAATGTCCAATATTGATCCCTTTCCAAATGATTGGCATTGGTAGCTGGGCACCATCTAATTCTTTTTGGTCTCATGTTCATGAAGGCTGAGGTTCTTGTGGTCCTTCAGTCCCTTGGACTAATTGTTTCCACATGCCTTTGATTTTTTCAGCTCTGTTTTTGCTATAGATGATAAGAGACCAATAGTTGCATCTTAGACGGTCACTCACAAGCTGCTAAGACCCCAGTTACTTATGTATGATCTTAATGATATTGTTCTCTAATTTCCACATACTTCTGGATCAATGTTCTTTGGAATGGGTGCAAATATAGATTTCTTCCATACAGGTAGCTAGGTCACTGTCTTGTAAATTAGTTGGCATAAATGAGTGAGCATTTCCAGTGTTCCATCCCTTTGTTGAAATATCTCAGTTAATGTTCTGTCAGTTCCTTGAGACTTGGTTTTCATCAATGCCTCAGGGCAGCTCAAACTTCTTCCATGAGGACCATTGGTCCTTGATAATATGCTACCTCCTGAAATGAAGGGATGTTAACTATTTTTTTTTTTTATTGTGTGTATGTGTGTGTGTATGTACTCTGTGTATTCCTTCCATCCTCCCTTGATGTTTTCTGTGTTTTTCAATATCTTGCTCATAGAATCCTTCAATATTGTAACTTGGGGCTTGAATTTTTCCTTCAATTTTTCAGCTTAAGAAATGTTGAGCATGTTCTTCCCTTTTGATTTTCTAACTCCAGGTCTTTACATATTTTGTTACGATATTTTGTCTTCTTGTGCCACCCTTTGAAATCTTTTGTTCAGTTCTTTTACATCATCATTTCTTTTGTTCTCTTTAGCTATTCTCTGCTAAAGAGCAAGTTTCTAAGTCTCTTTTGACATCCATTTTGGTCTTTTCTTTCCTTCCTGTCTGTTTAATGAACTTTTGTTTTCTTTATGTATGATGACCCTGATGTCATCCCACAAGTCTGGTCTTTGGTCATTAGTGTTCAATATATCAAATCTGTTCTTGAGATGGTCTCTAAATTCAGGTGAGTATATTCAAGGTCATGCTTTGGCTTTTGTGGACTGATTTTAATTTTCTTCAGCTTCAACTTCAACTTACATATAAACAATTGATGGTCTGTTCCACAGTTGATATTGTTCTGACTGATGGTATTTTTTTTTTATTGTGATTTGGGTGAAAATTTACAGAGCAAATTCACTTTCCATACAGAAATTCACATACACTTTGTCTCATGACATAGACCACAATTTACCCCAATGCAACAGCTCCCCTCCCACTTCCTCCCAATAGTTACCTCTTCCCTGTGTCCATCCCTCCATGCACTCCTGCCCCCTGAGCTGTCTCCCTGTGCATAAATAGCCCTTCTTTCTCCCATGATTGTTCTCTCCAAGGAGTGTATCTATCTCAGGGAATTGTTCAACTCATATGCCTGTCTATTGTTGGTTGGAAGCCACAGGCGTGGTTTCAATTCCAGACCTGAAGGACAGCTAGAGGCCATAGTCTGAGTGGTTCCACCAGGCTCTATCAGACAAGCAAACCTGGTCCCCCCCTTTTATTTTCTCCAAATGATTTTGAGTTTTGTTCCACAATGTTCTCCCTCTCTATCCAGGATCTCCTACATAGATCCCCTTTCAAGTGGTTGACAGTAGTAGCCAGGCACCATCTAGTTCTTCTGGTCTCATAGTGATATAGGCTGCAGATCGGATGGTGTACCAGTAACTAGGCCTAATTGTTTCCATGAATCCCCAGTTTTCTTCATTCTTCTTTGCTCTGGACAAGAAGAGACCCATCATTGTATCTAGATGACAGCTTGCAAGCTTTTAAGATCACAGTCACTGTGTGCCAAAGTAGGAGGTGAAACAATGTTTTGTGTAGTATGTTATGCCAATTGAGCTTGATTACCCTGTGACTATGGTCCTGAGCACACAGGTTCAACTATTCAGTCCCTCTTGGTAGTTGGTTGTGACCAAGCAGTGACTACAACCTTGCTCCTTGTCAGCTCTACTATACACCTAAGAATTCAGATCATACACCTAAACTTATAGGACTGTTGTCTGCCAACCCTATACATGTTCTTGGGTACACTCCCCGCTTCATAGACATACCGAATAGTTCAGCTTGTCCACCCATCTACCACCCGTATACTCATGTTTGCCTTCACTGACAATGCCATACTATATGTGCAAAAGGGTCCATCTTTGTTGTCTGTACCTTCCACGTACCTCTCTATACTTTCTCTTCCTCAATGACACTATGTTGATCACTCATATTTGGTACATTGCCCTTCTCTTCACCCAAATCAATACTTATCTTTATGTATCTAACAGTGTTCCCTCCCCTCCCCTCTCACCCCTGGTAACCAACAAAGAAAATGTCCTTCCATAGATAAACATTTCCTTGACTTTTACAGTAATGGACCAATACAATATTTGTCCTTTTGTGATTGTCTTATT
>NW_006921961.1:1860734-1861311 GCF_000298275.1 Orycteropus afer afer
AGGATATATACCTAGTAATGGGATGGCTGGGTCAAATGGTATTTCTAGTTCCAACTTTTGAAGGAATCGCCATACTGCTTTCCACAAAGGTTGTACCATTTTAGTCCCACCAATCTCTCCACATCCTCACCAGCATTTGTTATTTTATGCCTTGTTGAGCTTTGCTCCTAGTGCTGGAGCAAGATGGTTTCTCATTGTTGTTTTGATTTGCATCTCTCTAATAGCTGAAAATCATGAGCATTTCTTCATATGTTTGTTGGTCACTTGAATATCCTCCTTGGTGAAGTGTCTATTCATGTCTTCTGCTCATTTTTTAATTAGATTAATTGTCTCTATGTTATTGAGGTGTTGGAGTGTTCTATAAATTCTAGAGATAAGTCCTTCGTCAGATATGTCATTAGCAAATATTTTTTCCCAATCTGTAGGTTCTCTTTTGATTCTTTTGGAGAAGTCATTGGAAGCACATAAAAATTTAAGTTTTGGAAGGTCCCAATCATCTGGTTTCTCTTCTGCTGTTTGTGCATTTTGAGTTATGCTTAATAGTCTATTTATGCCATATATTAGGGCCCCTAAATTT
>NW_006921961.1:1863721-1864668 GCF_000298275.1 Orycteropus afer afer
TCCATTTCTTCCAGATTTTCAAATTTGTTGGAGTACAGTTCTTCATAGTGTCCTGATATTATCCTTTTTATGTCAGTTGGTTCTGTTGTGATGACACCCATTTCATTTCCTATTTGTGTTATTTGTATTCTCTCCCTCTTTTCCTTTGTTAAATTTGCCAGTGGTTTGTCAATCTTATTGATCTTTGCAGAAAACCAACTTCTGGTCTTGTTGTATTTTTCTATTGCCCTTCTATTTTCTGTTTCATTGATTTCTGCTTGACTCTTTATTATTTCCTTTCTTCTGGTGAATATGGGCTTTTCTTACTGTTCTTCTTCTAATTGTTGGAGATGTTGGTTTCAAGTGTTGATTTTGGCTCTTTCTTCTTTTTTGATGTGTGAATTTATTGCTATAAATTGGCCTCTGATAATTGCTTATGCTGTGTCCCAAAGATTTTGGTATGTTGTGTTTTCATTCTCATTTGATTCAAGGAATTTTTGAATTTCTATTTTTATTTCTTCTCTTCCCCAGTCTTTCTCAAGGAGAGTATTATTCAGTTTCCATGTGTTTATTCTTTTTCTGTTGATCATCCTATTGTTGATTTCTAATTTGATAACATTATGATCTGAGAAGATACTTTGTAGTATTTCAATATTTTTAAATGTATTAATGCTTGCTTTATGGCCTAACATATGGTGTATCATGGAAAATGTTCCATGTGCACTGGAGAAAAATTTATATTGTGCTGCTGTTGGGTGAAGTGCTCTGTTGATGTCTATAAGTCCAAGTTGGTGGATTGTATTGTTTACCTCTTCTGCATCTTTGTTGAGTTTCTTTCCAGTTGTTCTATCTTTCAATGAAAATGATGTATTAACATCTCCCAATATGACTATGGAGTCATCTCTTTGGCTTTTCAACTCTTTTAAAGTCTGATATATGTATTTTGGGGCTCTTTCATTGGGTCCATA
>NW_006921961.1:1866919-1868406 GCF_000298275.1 Orycteropus afer afer
AAAAAGGACAAAAGTATTAATGATCATAGTAGTTTTAAAACAGACAAATACAAGCAAACTAAACACCAGAAAAAAGAAAGAGAAAAGGAAAAATAAATAAAAAGAAAACAATTGGTGGGAGAACAGAGCAGGGCACCCAGGCTCTGTCCAAGCACATAGACTTGGATGGAGTTCCTGCAGGCCCAGAAGGTGGGTGGTAGTGGGAGATGGCCACCCCTCTGTTCACCAAGTGGGTGTGGGGTATAAGAGTAACAAGAGGAATGTTGTACCTTTTCAGTTGTACATGTCCAGAGTGTCCTTGGGGTTACTGGCAAGCAGAACTGGTTCTTAAGCCCTTGCAATCTGGGAGAGCACTGTCTCTTTAAATATTCAAAATTGTCAAGCCGCTTGTAAACATTCAAAATGGTGGCATCCTCCAGACAGGCAAAAGTCCACAGCTCAGCCTGTCTTCCTTCTCATCTCTACTTCCCATTTTATTTCACAGACACCAGAGCAGTCCTCCGTGCAGTCCCTTGCTAGCAGGGCTGATTTTTAGGTTAATTCTTAGGTCCTACCAGCACTCGGGAATCTCCAAGCTGTCTATGCCATCAGGATCACTCAGGATTGCTGCCAGAGTGCAGGTCCATATGTCTCCTTTTTTGGTATTTTCATGCAAATTCTTCTGCTAGTTGCGGTTTAGTCCACTTCTATATCTTTCCCTTCAAGGCTCAGGAGACCAGGATTACCTTCTGTGTCTGTGTTAATTGGTTCCCCTTTTCTTTGTTGAAGAGGGTCTGCGCAGTCTTTCTGCCTAGTCCACCATCTTCGATGGGAAACCTGACTGATGGTATTGAGCTTCTCCATCATCTCTTTCCACAGATAGTGTCAAGTTGATTCCTGTGTATTCCATCTGGCTAGGTTCATGTGTATATTCACTGCTGATGTTGTTGAGAAGTGTATTTGCCATGAATAAGTTGATTTTGCAAAATTCTGTAATGTGATCTGTGGAGCAGTTTCTGTCACTAAGTCCTTGTTTTCCAACTACCAATCATTCATTTTTGTTTCCAACTTTATCATACCTGTCACCGAAAATCTAAATGCATCTTGATTGGATTTTTGATCAGACTGTAGAAATTGGTAAAATCTTCAATTTCTTCAACTTTGGTTTTATTGGCTGGTGTGTAAACTTGAATAACAGTTGTTAACTGGTCTTCTTTGTAGACACATAGACACATAGATATTATTTTATCATTGACAGTGTTGTACTTCAAAATAGATCTTGAAATGTTCTTTTTGACAATGAATGTGATGACATTCTTCTTCAATTTTTCATTCCTAACATAGTGCACCATATGGTTATCTGGTTCAAAGTGGCCAATACCAGGCCATTTCAGCTCACCAATGCCTAGGCTCAGGTATAGAAAGGATTGTGATGCTGGCACAGTGCTTGGCAGTGTTTCATTCTGTTGTACATATGGTTGTTATGAGTCAGAGCTGAGTTGATGGCA
>NW_006921961.1:1868711-1875048 GCF_000298275.1 Orycteropus afer afer
AGAGAGAGAGAAAGAAAGAGAAGTTTATCTTAGGAAAATTGCTCACACACTTATAGAAGCTGTCAAGTCCCAAGTTCTTGGATCAAACATCAAGCTGGAGGCTTTTCCCGACTCACACAGCTGCAGGGGTTGACGAGCTCAAGGCTAGTAGGCAGTATACTGGCTGTTGACTCCAATGAGTGATGAATCCAATATTTCCAGGCCAAATGGTGGATTGTTCGCTCAAGGACTGTTGTAGGCAGCACAACAGAATCCCAATCCACAGAAAAGTGTCTCTTTCCCCAGGATGTCCATAAATATACTGGAAGCAGTCCACACCCCTAGGGAAAGTCCCTTTCAATGGATTGGCTGCTCAAAACATATACATCTGTTTCCATCATGGGAACAACCCACATCACAATTGTTTAAACCACACAGAATTGTGGTCTAGCCAAGTTGACACACAGCTCCAACTATCACAATATTTATAGTTGTTTCTTCTCATATTGAGTTGTGCTACATTAGCAAATGCAGAACCTGGAAGCTTTACCTCATCCATGTCATTTAGGTCCATTCTACTTTGAGGAAGCAGCTCTTCTCCAGTTGTGTTTTGAGTGTCTTCCAAACTGTGTTCATATTCCGGCACAATATCAATCTTCTGCT
Organism: Orycteropus afer afer; assembly: GCF_000298275.1. Taxonomy (NCBI): domain Eukaryota; kingdom Metazoa; phylum Chordata; class Mammalia; order Tubulidentata; family Orycteropodidae; genus Orycteropus; species Orycteropus afer. The sequence goes on from NW_006921961.1 coordinate 1,869,354, forward strand.
TCTATTCATAAGATTTCCACTGGTCAGTGTTTTTTTTATATATTTTTTAAAGTAAATCAGCCACGGGGCACCAGAGGGGCAACATTCACATGGAGGAAATGCAGGACACACAGGAATGCATGACTATGAGGGGCACCGGGTGGGGGTGTGTTACTGGGCAGGGAGGGGAGGAGACTGAATGGGGTTTGGGCATGGTAAATGGAAGTGAAACTAAATGTACATGAAATGTTGAATGTAAAACAAACTCTGCTCTGTAAACTTGCACCTAAAGCACAATAAAACAAACAAACAAATAAATAAAAGTGTCAGGGGGAATTATCGCCAGGTATTTCTTTTTAGTCTGTGTTAGTCTGTCTGGAAGCTCTGCTGAATCCTGTCCACAACAAGTGACCTTGCTGGTTTTGAAATACCAGTGGCATAGCCTCCAGCAACACAACAACATGCAAGCCACCATAGTATGACAAACTGATGGATTTATACTTTTAATAAAATTAAAATCATATTTTTATATGATTTTCTTCTTATTATTATAAACTCATTCCTTTTTTTTGTTTGTTTGTTTTCTCTTAAACATATGCTGAAAGCATTGGCCCATTTTATTAACTACTCTATTTGGTCTTTATTTTTAATGACTGCATTATAATTTTGTTATGAATGTCCCATAGTTTCTTTAACCTACCACCTATTTAGGGACAATTAGATTATTTCAATTTTATACAAAGTTATAGTCAGGTTTACCAACTTTATTTATTTCAATTTATTATTCTTTATTGATGCTGAAAAATTCAGGAGCTTGACATGTGATGATAAATGGAAAGTTTGATAAATGCAGTCATCATTACCCTCATCAAAACTTTTTGGTATTTCTTTCATATTTCTAAATGTAAACTTTAAAATGGAGTGTTTTGCCTAGTATTAAAGACATCTGATGTGAAGACTAATGGAGATTAGAAGGAATTTTTCAAAAACTCAAATTTTCATAATTTTAAACCTTTTAGAAAATGTTACAAAAGCAATATTTTGTCAGTGAAAGACTAATCTGCTTATAATGAAAGGACTGTAGGAAAAAAATAAGCCTAGCTTTCCTTACTGTTTCAACACTGAAGAAACTGTTTATTGCTTTGTGTGTTTTCTCTAATAAATGTTACTTACTTACCTTAAAAAAAAAAAAATCTCCTAAATTACAAAATATATCATGATCTGGAAGTGCAGTGTGTGAAATCTTTTTTATTACCATTTTAAGAAGAAAGATGGATTGATAAAGGCTATTAAAAACTGGAATTAATGCATATTTTATGGACTCTACAACATTAAGGGGAAGATTAAACTTCAAGGTGGTCATTCCAGGCTTTACACAGCACTTTATAATTTTATTTTCATCTCTTAGAGTAACGTGGGTGTAATGCCAGCAGACCAATTATGTTCCAAAGATGAAACAACCATCTTCAGCAGCTTGGCAATCAAGTATCCATTGTCTAAAAATCTTCCTGGTGCTTATAATATAAAATTGCCAAGGCATCTTCTTTTTTATCCTGGCAGAATTCAGATGGTTCACAATGTCCAAATGCCCACATATCATCTCTGACCTTCCCCCATAGTGCTCAAAAGACAGTTTATACTGACTTACAAAGTGCTCTTTCCCATAAAAAAAGTTATAGCACTGAGTAAAGGTAAAAAGAGCTGCGAATATAATTATATGAATGAATTAATCCGTACACTGATTTATAGTACTGGAAAATAAAAATGGCAGTATTTTCCCATATAAAATGAACATAAGCCTTTAAATGCATCCAGATACCAGTTATATCTTTCAGTATTTAGACAATGCACCTCCTCCTAAGTTCTTCTACTTTCTCCCAATGATATTAACATATGCAGAAATCGCTAGATGGAATACGAAGCTGGAGATATAGGAAAAAAGATACAATAGGTACATAGAGTCATTGTACCATAAAGAACTGGTTGATGTTCAACCATTAAAGTAGGTAGCATATGATAAAGAACCTATGGTATTGAATGAAGAAGTCCAAGTTGCACAGAACGAATTGGCAAAAAAGAAGGCTCCGGGAATTGACCGAATACCCATTGAGATGTTTCAACAAATGAGTGCAGCATTGGAGGTGTTCCCTCATGTATGCCAAGAAATTTGGAAGACAGCTACCTGGCCAATTGACTGGAAGAGGTCCATATTTGTGCCCATTCCAAAGAAAGGTGATCCAACAGAATGTGGAAATTATTGAACAATATCATTAATGTCACACACAAGTAAAATTTTGCTGAAGATAATTTAAAAACAATTGCAGTAGGAAGGAACTGCCAGAAATTCAAGCTGGATTCAGGAAATGTCATGGAATGAGGGATATCATTGCTGATGTCAGATGGATCTTGACTGAAAGCAAAGAATACCAGAAAGATGTTTACCTGTGTTTTATCGACTATGCAAAGGCACTTTAAAGAGATTTTTTGAAACATATTTGCCCAGTGCAGCATGTCGTCTGATTTCTTGATTGCTGCCATTGGTGTTGATTGTTGATCCAAGTAATGTGAAATCTTTGACAAATTCAATCTTGTCTTTAAAGTGGTTAAGGACAAAAATGCTATTTTGAAGACTAAGGTACTCCTGATGCAAGCCATGGTATTTTCAGTAACCTTATATGCATGTGAAAGCTGGGCAATGAATAAAGAAGATTGCAGAAAAATGATGCATTTGAGTTGTGGTTTTGGTGAAGAATACTGAATTTGCCATGGGCTGCTAGAAGAATGAGCAAATCTGTCTTGGAGGATGTGCAGAGGGAATACTCTTTCAAAGAGAGAATGGTCCAACTTCATCTCTTGTACTTTGGTCATGTTGTCAGAAGGGACCAGTCCCTGGAGAATGATATCATGGTGGGTAAAGTAGAGGGTCAGTGAAAAAGGGGAAGTCCCTCAATGAGATGGATTGACACAGTGGCTGTGACCATAGGCTCTAGCATGGCAACAATTGTGAGGATGGCACAGAACTAGGCAGTATTTCTTTCTATTCAAGGGCAGTTAACAACAACAATTTGAATATAAATTAATTATGCTTCATTGATATAAAAAATATATTTTTTAACATATGTTGTTGTTGTTCAGCGCTATTAAATCATTTTCTAACTGAGAGTTGACCCATCTGACAGAGCAGAATTGCTCCATAGGACTAGAATCTTTACAGAAGCTGATCAGCTGCTCTTTCTCCCACAAAGCCACTGGGTGGATTTGAACTGCCAGCCTTTAGGTTAGTAGCCCAGTGCTCAGCTACTGCACCATAAGAGCTCCTTTATTTGGCATATAATCTGGTGCTATTCAATTGAATAATATAATGATAATAGCAGTCATTATTTATTGCATGTCTAAACATCTTAGCTAGATCATTTATAGCCATGATTTAAAATCCATACAAACACCATGCAAAGTACTATTATTATTTAAAAATGAAAGTAAATTAATAGTGAGGCTGGGATAGGAGGGGAGTTAAGTGAATGCTGGCAAACTTATATTTGAATTTACAACTATCTACTTCCAAAGGCAAAATTATTTCCACCACATTATATAGCAATTGGGCAAACATATTTCCAATGAGGTTTATATTGAATAGACTCTGGAGGTAGTAGTCCATATCTGATACCCTCTATGATTTTTGGATTCATTTCCCATATGGAGTAAGCTCTTAATCACCTACCACACATTCTATCCCCCCATGATTAACTTGGCATGCTTGATTATGACAGGTTCTTGCTGGTTAAAAATTTTGGCATTGGTAAATGGGCTGTCAAACCTTTGGAACATGCCAAGAAATGCCCAGAGATAATCTTTGAATTTGTGGAACACCCTGTAGTCAAAATTCTGCAGTTCATACCACTGATTGAAAAATTGTGTGTTTTATTTTATTTTATTATACATTCTAGGCTGCCCTCCAGAGAGCTGTTGTTGTTAGGTGCTGTCAAGTCAATTTCTATTCATAGTGACCCCAAGTGACAGAGTTAGACCTGCCATAGGGTTGTTTAGGCTGTAATCTCTACAGGAGCAGATCCGCAGGTCTCTCTCCCTCAGAGGGACTGGATGGTTTTGAACCAGCCTTTCGGTTAGCTGCTGAGTGCTTAACTGTTGTACCACCAGAACTCTTTGGGGAGTTATTAACTATCATTAAATATAAGTCTTTATTATCAGAGCACACTTCGTGGACTCACTCGTATATGATGCAGCTTCATTGCAAATCAATGCTTATAATAAATCTGCATATTTTGTGTTCTGTGTCTATATGTGTGTGACTTCAGATTTGGATATGACTCCAAAAGTACTATTTGTCTGTCCTTTCTGAATGGCAATGAAATCAGTCCTCTGAACCCAGCTAGAGCTTGTCTAGGCGCCCTGGAGACACAGTAGTTAAAGCACTTGGCTACTAACTGAAAGGTTGGTGGTTTGAACCCACCAGCTACTCCATGAAAGAAAGATGTGGCAGTCTGTTTCCATAAAGATGAACAGCCTAAGAAGCCCTATTCTAAGGATAGAGGACCCTGTCCTATAGGGTTGCTGTGAGTCAGAATCAACTCTCTGACATGGGGATTTTTGGTTTAGAAGTTCCTGGAAGATTTCCGCCTGCCATTTTGAAGGGTTTCCCTGAGAACCTACAAACTCATTTTCATATATGATGCAAGGTCTAAATTTTAAGTGTGACTATGCAAAAAATTTCCTCTAAATTTGGTAAAAAATCCCTTGAGATATTTTCAAATGTGAAAAATAGTTGAAATTTGACTTTATTTGAATAGATTTGAAGTTTTTCAAGTTATTTGCTCTTTAGCCTTGGTTTCCTAATTTAAAAAATGGGGAAAAATAGTGCACCTCTGTGGATTAGTTGAGAATTAAATTAAATAACATGATGTGTGCAAGGTGCCATGCTGAGTGCTTTGCCATATTAAGTGCTCAGTAAATGTTGGTGATTATTACTTTACAGAAGCATACAGTCCCTCCATAGTCTCATATTTCATCATTTAATGTGGTATAGATTGTACTAGAGCACTGCTCTAATAAGGGAAAGAGGTGGAGTGTGAGGAAAGGGTATCCTAGAAAAGAGAACGGGCAGGATAGTAAAATAAAGTGAGAGAGAGGGAAGGAAAGAGAGAGAAAAGAGAAAGAGAGAGAGACAGAGAGAGAACGACCACCTTGAATATCTAGAGAGATGTATATAGGATGGATAGGAATACAGGATAGGGGAAGAGAAGCTCTGAAGCTGTGAATTATAGTGGATTCCATTCCTATTTATTTTCAAAATGTAGTTTATTGTAAACAGTTATAAAATTATTTATCCATATTTTTGGGTCAAGGTAGAATTTCTTTGTGTTTAGCATCTGATTAAAATAGAAAAGGTGAGGTAAAGATATGGACAGGGTACCTTACCTCTTCAGTCTGGAGCTTTCCTCATGCTTTCTTTACTTCTGAGCTAGCATTTCAATAATGGAGGGGCATGGTAAGATAAGACTTTGCTTCTCTTTTATTTTCGGTCCCTGCTGGCCACAGATGCATATAAGACATGAGAGAAGCCTCTTGCACACACCTTTTCCTTATCTCATCCTTATCTCTCTCCCATCCCTTCTCTGATCTCAGAGTTTTCTTTTTCTTTTTGGTTTATACTATTTGATTTCAGAGCTATTGGGAGACTTAAGGTGAGCTGCCACCA
>NW_006921961.1:1875233-1891307 GCF_000298275.1 Orycteropus afer afer
TGGAAAACTTTATGAATAGCCCTGAAACATTGTCCAGTATAGTGCTGGAAGATGAGCCTCTCATGTAGGAAGGCAGTAAAAATGTGACTACAGAAGAGCTGCCTCCTCAGAATACTTACGCTGACCTTAATGATGTGGATGGAGTAAAGCTTTTGGGACCTCAATTTACTGTTATGGCACTGCTCAAAATATGAAGAAACAGCTGTGAACATCCATTGATAATTGGAACATGGCATGTATGGAGTATGAATCTATGAAAATTGGAAATTGCAAAAAATGACATGGAACACATAAAGATTGATATCCTAGGCATTAGTGAGCTGACAGGGATTGGTTTTGGCCACTTTGAATCAGACAATCATATGATCTACCATGTCAGGAATGACAAATTGAAGAGGAATGGTGTGACATTCATCATCACAAAGAATGTTTCAAGATCTATCTGAAATACAATGCTGTCAGTGATAGGATAATACCCATACACCTAAAAGGAAGGCCAGTTAATACTACCATTATTCAAACTTATGCACCAACCACGAAAGCCAAAGATGGGAAAATTGAAGATTTTTACCAATGTCTGCAGTCTGAAATTGACCAAACATGCAATCAAGATGTGTTGATTATCACTGGTGATTGGACTGCAAAAGGTGGAAACAAAGAAGAATCACCAGTAGTTGGAAAATATGGCCTTGGTGACAGAAATAATGCTGGAGATCGCATGATAGAATTTTGCAAGACCAATGACTTATTCATTGCAAATACCTTTTCAATAACATAAATGGTGGCTATACATGTGGACTTCACCAGATGGGGTACACAGGAATCACATCGACTATATCTGTGGCAAGAAGCAATGGAGAAGCTCAATATCTTCTGTCAAAAGAAGGCCAGGAGATGACTGTGAAACAGACCAACTGCTCATATGCAAGTTCAAGTTGAAGCTGAAGACAATTAAAAGGAGTCTGCAAGAGCCAAAATATGACCTTTATTATATCCCTCCTGAATTTAGAGACCATCTAAAGAATAGGTTTGTTGCATTGAACACTAATGATAGAAAACCACAGGAATTGTGGAATGACATAAAGAACATCATCCATGAAGAAAGCAAAAGTCTTTAAAAAGAAAGGAAAGGAAGAAAAGATTAAAACAGATGTCAGAAGAGACTCTGAAACTTGGCCTTGAATGGAAAGTATCTAAAGCAAATGGAAGAAATGACAAGAAAAAAGAGCTGAATAAAGATTTAAAAGAGCAGCTTGAGAAGACAAAGCCAATTACTATAATGAAATGTGCAAAGACCTGGCATTAGAAAACCAAAAGGGGACAACATGCTCAGCATTTCTCAAGCTTGAAAAAATTCAAGCCTTGAGTTGCAATATTAAAAGATTCTATGGGCAAAATATTGAATGATACAGGAAACATTAAAAGAAGATGGAAGGAATACACAGAGTCATTGTACCAAAAAGAATTGGTCAATGTTCATCCATTTCAGGAGGTGGCAATAGTATTGAAGGAAGAAGTTGAAGCTGCACTGAAGGAACTGGTGAATAACAAGGCTCCAGGAATTGACAGAATACCAACGGAGACATTTCACAAACAGATGACATACTGGAGGCACTCACTCGGCTATGCCAAGAGATTTGGGAGAGAGCTACCTGTCCAACTGAGTGGAAGAGATCCATATTTGTAATCATTCCAAAGAAAGATGATCCCACAGATTGTGGAAATTATCATACAATATCATTGATATCATATGCAAGTAAAATCTTGCTGAAGATAATTCAAAAACGTTTGCAGCAGTATATTGACAGAGAACTTCCAGAAATGCAAGCTGGATTCAAAAGAGGATGTGGAATGAGGGATATCATTGCTGATGTAAAAACGGATCTTGGCTGAAAGCAAATACCAGGAAGATGTTTATTTGTGTTTTATGAACTATGCAAAAGCATTAAACTTTGTGGAGCGTAGCAAATTATGGATAACATTGAGAAGAAGAATAGGAATTCCAGAACACTGAATTTTTCTCCTAAAGAACCAGTACATAGACCAGTGGGCTGTTGTTCAAACAGCACAAGGGATATTACATTGTTTAAAATCAGGAAGGGACTGGGGTAGGGTTGTATCCTTTCACCATACTTATTCAATTTGTATGCTGAGCAAATAATCTGAGAAACTGGATTATATGAAGAAAACATAGCATCAGGATTGGAGGAAGACTGATTAACAACCTTCGACATGCAGCTGACACAACTTTGCTTGCTGAAAGTGAGGATGACATGAGGCACTTACTGATGAAGATTAAAGACTTCAGTCTGCAGTATGGATTACATCTCAACGTAAAGAAACAAAAATCCTCACAAATGGACCAATGAGCAGCATCACCATAAAAGGAGAAAAGATTGAAGTTGTCAAAGATTTCATATTACTTGATTCCACAATGCAAATCAATGAAAGCATCAATCAAGACATCAGACGACATATTGCACTGGGCAAATCTGCTGCAAAAGAACTCTTTCAAGTGCTGAAGAGCAAAGCTGTCACTTTGAAGATGAAGGTATGCTTAACCTAAGCTATAGGAGTTCTGGTGGCATAGTGCCTAAGACATTTGACTGCTAACAAGAAGCATGGCAGTTCAAACCCATCAGCCACTCCTTGGAAGAAAGACTGGGAAATCTACTTCTATAGAAATACCCACCACCTTGGAAACCCAAGGAGGAGTCACTATGAGTCGGGGCGGATTCCACAACAGTGACTTTTATTTTTTTAACCCAAGCCATGGTATTTTCAATTGCCTCATACACATGTGAGAGGTGAACAATGAATAAGGAAGACTGAAGAAGAGTTGAAGCTTTTGCGTTGAGATGTTGGGAAGAATACTGAAGGTACGATGGACTGCCAAAAGAACTAACAGATCTGTCCTGGAATAAGTGCAACCAGAATGTTCCTTGGAAGTGGAATAGCCAGACTTCGTCTCACCTACTTTGGTCATGTTGTCAGAAGGGACCATTCTTTGGAGAAGGATGTCATGCATTCTAAAGTGGAGGGTCAACGAAAAAGAGGAAGGCTCTCAGTGAGGTGAACTGACACAGTGGCTGCACTGATGGGCTCAGGTATAGCAAGCACTGTGAGGCTGGCACAGGGCCAGTCAGTGTTTCCTTCTGTTGTGCGTAGGATCACTATGAGTTGGAGCCGAATCGATGACACCTAACAACAACAACAACAACAACAACAACAGGGTGGCCCAGCAAAATGGAGAAAGCATTGACTTGTGACTTAGCAAGTGAGAAGAGTCATGAGAAAATTTGATTGTTTTTCATTAAAGATAATGACTATTTCATGGCTAGGGCTTAAGGAAAATATTTATTGTGCTTACTTCTTTACAGAAAAATTGGTTGTAACTAAATCATAAAATCCCTGTAATTATAGGCTATCTGCCAGAATCCAGAGACCTTCAACATATAGAACCTTGTCTCTTCTGATGTATTTCTTAGAGGATTTGATATTTTTACCATCTGTACTGATCTCTCTTATTATTATGACTGATTACATTGGACTACTTAAGTCTCAATGGACTATGTCCTCATGAAATGGTATATAATCAATTTGATGAAGCATAACCAGCATGTCACAGTGTAATAGGTTACATCTTACATATTTGGAAACTGGACCACTAAAAATAATTTCACTTTTGCAGGCTTATATAGTCATCTCTTTTTATGAGTCAACATGTTGCAAACATTTCTATGAACAGTGTTAAAGCCTTATGAAACTTCTGGACATATATATTTAAATCTTTATTATTTTAGTAAACATTAAAATGATTTAATGAGTGTTTTAAAATTAAAATAACTTTTTTTGTGGAAGATTACAGTAACTAGTGAAGAAAATTTCCTGTATTGTTTTAAATTTAAGAACTTGAAGTTTCATTTGTAATTTCTTCAAATCAAAAATAGGACTCCACAAAATTCATCCAATTTCCTGATTCAAGGCCAACTGATTCCTGGGAACTTATTAAAATGGGATTTTTGTTTAAATCCAGATTTTATCCTTGGTTTCTAAGATCTTTGAAAAATGACATTTCTGTGCAATTAATTCTCATCATCTGAGAAATGTTGTCAGAGTAACTCCAGTTGAGGTTGACTGGAACAAACTGTTTTACAGTATAACATGTGATACTATGCCAGCAAGTCAGCTTAGGACATGATGCATAACATTGCTCTTAGCAAAACTTTTACTGCCAGTTCCAATAATAATCAGTACACATGAAGATACAAAATTAGATAGCTACTGTTCAATCTGAACTTTTATGAGCTCTAAAAGAAGGAGCTCATAAATGCACAAAAATGGAGAATTTCATTCCTTAGCTTGTGAGACAGAAAGAACAGCAGGAGACCAAGTAATTACTGTAGCAGGCAAGCTCAGGTTGCGTTTAACTTGAAGGGATTTGAGAGCCCTGGCTCATCTGGTAACTCGACTGTCCTCTGCCTTTGTAATGTGATTATCCCCCCAGGATTTTTAGAATAAGCCATCCAAATCAGAATGCATAGTCAATGCAATTAACCTGGTAGCTTAGTGCCTAAGGCACCAGAAGGCTGACAGTTCAAACCCACCAGCCACTCCTCGGAAGGAAGATGGGACAATCTACTTCCGTAGTGATACTGCCTCGGCAACCCAAGGAGGGGTCACTATAAGTCAGGTCCGACTCCACCGCACCTAACAACAACAACAATCTTCATATGAAACATATGTTGACACTGTGATTTTATTAATTTCATTCTTATAAAGTAGTCTGATATACACTTGTTGTTGTTGTTGTTATGTGCCGTCGAGTCAAACTGGACTCATAGCGACCCCTCCTTGGGTTTCCGAGGCAATATCACTACGGAAGTAGGATTGCCCAACCTTCCTTCCGAGGAGTGGCTGGTGGGTTTGAACCGCTAGCCGTCTGGTTAGCAGGCAAGGGTCTTAGCCACTATACTACCAGAGCTCCCTGATATACACTAGGATCCTATAAGTTCTTATTGAACTTTAGAACTCCCATTAAATCAATGGGAATTGTGAGCTCATGCTACACTCTTAAGTGCACTGTTTAGCCTGTAACTCAGTAGAAAGGAAAAAAAGAAACATGGATAGACAGAAGCAAAACTTATGATCTCATCTATTTTACAAGTAATCTTATACTAATGACACTATAAGTGTGTATTTCATATTTGATTTTTTCTTGCTTTTGAAAAAGAATATTTTAAATGGATTTAAACTTTGAATTTGGCTCATTATTTTGCTTATTTAAATCTTGATTGATTTACTTTGCTTATGTGCCAGTGTGTCAGCTTTTCTACATTGAGTTATTGAATTTCTCAAAATAGAGGCTGTGCAGATGGTATTTTCATATTTCCTTTCTGTATTATAATGCCTTAAGAATCTCTGTAAACCAAACTTCAGGCTTTGATGAACTACAAAAAATTTTTGCTTATATTCTTTTTCGTAAGTTTATACTTGTAATCTGTGCATTTTACTAGCGGGTGGTGTTTCAAATTTCTTGTTTCAAAGGGTTGATTTCAGTTGTCTGACCAATAACATAACAATACTTGCAACCCATTCTGGTATTGATCCCTTGTGATCCTTTAAAGTAGCTTTCTGAAATGAAGTGTCATCAGAGGTTAAAAACATGCGGCTTCTATTTCTACCACAAATCAAGCCTTTGGAGGCTGAAGCCTGAACCAGAAACCAGAATTCTTTTTTTCCTTGATGTCTTTGAGGGGTAGAGGGAAAAAGGGCAAGAAAAGACAAAAGAAGGGTTTGAGTCACCAAGAGATAGACAAGGATATCTTCAAAATAATAACATGCTTCAGAAGTATTAATAAATGCCTTCATATTGACAGAAGGTGTAGAGGGATAAAATAAATTGATTTTAGATTCATGTGTAGCAGATATATGACATTGCCATCTCAATTTCCAAGTGATTTCCTAATAAGGCTAAACTATGGACCACAATGAAAATTTAATCTCTATGCAGAAATAATAGGAGTTAAAGAGTGAATCGTAATAATATTAATAGTGGATAACTTTTGTTGTTTTTGTTGTTGCTGGTAGGTGCTGCTGAATCAGTTCCGACTCATAGAGACAGTACATCCAACAGAACGAAGCTCTGCCTGGTCCTGCTCATTGCTCCCAGTCATTGCTGTGCTTGACTCCACTGTTTCAGCCACTGTGTCAATCCATCTCTTTGAGGGTCTTCCTCTTTCACTATCCTCTATTTTACCAAGCATAGTGTCCTAACGTAGGGACACTATTTTCTGGTAGTCTTTTTTCAGTCAAGATCCATTTGACATCAGCAACAATATTGCTTTTTCCACATCCTCTTTTGAATCTGGCTTGAATTTTTGGCAATTTCCTATTGATGTACTGCTACCATTTTTTAATTATTTTCAGCAAAATTTTACCTGCATGTGATATTAATAATATTGGTCAGTAATTTCATCGTGTTGGATCACTTTTCTTTGGAATTGGCAAAAAAAAAAAAAAAGATCTATTCCAGTCACTTGGGCAGGTACCTATCTACCAAATTTCTTGGAAATTGCATCATTTTGCTAAAACATTTCAATTGGTATTCAATCCTGAAGCCTTGTTTTCCACCAATGCCTTCAGTGGATCTTGAACTTCTTTCAATACCAACACTTTTTGATGGTATGTTACCTACTGAAATCATTGAACGTTGACCAATTCTTTTTGGTACAGTGACTCTATATGTTTCTTCCACCTTCTTTTGATGGTTTCTATGTTGTTCAATGTTTTGACCATAGAATCCTTCAATATTACAACTGGAAGCTTTAATTTTTTTCTTCACTTCTTTCAGCTTGAGAAATGCTGCCCATGTCCTTCCCTTTTGATTAACAATTCCAGTTCTTTGCCCACTTCATTATAATACTTTATTTTGTTTTCTGGAGCTGCCTTTTAAAATCTGTTCCACTCTTTTGCTTCATGATTTTTTTTGATTTGCTTAAACTACTCTCTCTTCAAGAGCAAGTTCCACTTGCTATTTTCACATCCATTTTTGTCTTTTTTTTCTTTCCTGAGTTTCTAATGACCTTTTGTTTCTTCATGTATGATGTCTTTTATGTCAGTCTACAACTCCTCTAGTTTTTGGTCACTAATTGTCAATATGTCTAATCTATTCTTGAGATGGTCTCCAAATTCACATGTGATATACTCAAGTCAACTTTGGCTCTCATGGAATTGTTTTAATTTTCTTCATCTTCAACTTGAACTTCCATATGAACAATTGATGGTTTATTCCATGGACAGCTCGTGGCCGTGCTATAACTGATGATATTGAGCTTCTCTGTTGTCTCTTTCTACACATGTAGTCAACTTTATTCCTGTGTTTTCCAGCATTGTTTAGGGGTTTATTATTTACCAGAAATTTTATAAATTGTTTTGCATGTGTTTCCTAATTTAGAATGCATAATAATCCCAGATACAGATAAGGAAACCAAAGCACAGAGAAGATAAATGATTCAGCCAGAGTCAAGCAAGTATTTAAGGTCAGAGATTGGTTTTAATTTCAGAAAATCTGATGCCTAAACCCAGGTGGTCAATATTGCACTTGACTGCCTTTGCACCTAGAGGAATGGGAGCAGGACAGAATCTCTAATCATTTCCAGCGCTGTAAAGATTAATTCAGGAGTCCTTGCATGACACAGATGGATACATGCTGTATTATTTGCCCAAAGGTTGGTGGTTTGGAACTACCCTGAAGTGTTTTGGAAGGGAGGACTGGCAATCTGCTTCCAAAAAGACACAGCCTTGAAAACTCTATTTAGCACAGTAGTATTCTGCATGCATGGGCACGATGAATCAGAATTGACTCAGTGGCAACTAAGAACAACAACAAAGGTTAATTCTGGCCCAGGTGCTGAGGCCAGGACTTTGCCAAGTGACTTCATTAGGAAAACAATTCATGTTGCTGTTGCTCTTGTTCACCTTGTCATGCTTTTCTGTATGATCTCCACATTTTCTGGTCTTTTCTACTTAAATCCCTGATATTCTTCAATCTAAAATAATTTTCTGGCATGGCATAGCATCTTTAAAAAATTGCTGCTGAGTTAATGAGACTTTGTATGTGCCAAAGCAAAAACTATGCTTAGTAGGATTTTTAATGGCTTGTTTTTTGGAAGTACATCACCAGCTCTTCTGAGCTACCCCAGAGTTGACTTGAACCTCCAACTTTAACAGCTGAAATATTTACTCAGCTGTTGTTAATTATTTGCATCATTCAGGGACTCCATTTTTTACATTAGATGCTTAAAAAAAGGGAAAAGTTCGATGGATGACAAAACATATAGCATCAACTGTCTCTTTCTCTTATTCTGTCACCTCTGGTCCCAGAGAAAGAGACTTTCATGGGTTGGGAATTCTTCTTCTTGAGATGGATGATACAATATTTTATAGAACATAAGTTGTCTGTACTGGCCATCCTTCCCCCTTTTGGTAGGAGGATAGTTTCTGAAAAGTTAGAATAAGATCTTCTGTTAGAATCAGCTCTAGTTCACTAACTTCATCAAATCGTTTTGAGAGGCTTCAACACTTCTTGTTAGAGAGTTATGGCATGACTCCTTGTTAGGAAGCAGATTCTGAAGAGAACATCTGGGGCAGATCTAAACACATCACAGGACAGAAATTTTGAGATTATTGACTTTTTGTCAATTAATAAGATTCAAGAGAAAGTAAGTAGTTGGCTTTATATTCCATGGAACTTATAGGCCATTTTGGAAGCCTTACTTGTTATGCATGCATCCTACTTCAAACTCAGATTATACTTTTAACATTTTTTTCCTTGTGTACTGTCCATATCTTCCTTTCCTGTCCTTTTCTGATGTCCTATGAAATATGTAAAGCTGGGGTTTTGAGTGCAGAATTTGACTTTGATTTGACCATCCACCACATACATATCCTATATCTGTTATCCTTTTCCTCTATCCTGTGAATTAAACAGCATTTCCTCTTTCTTTTCTCACCTTTGGCAGGTGTATTCAAACATTTCTGTAGATCCACACTGTGGGAACATTAAATTAGGGGTCCTTCTCCTAATCTTGACCTTGGGCTTTGGCTCTGCCTCTTTCTGCCCGCCCATTGGAGCTAGAGGTGTCTTCTCCCTCAGGCAGCTGCTTGTTGCTAAGGCTCACAAGCCGAAGGTTGACAAATAAAATGGCATAGTTCCAGTATTACCGCCCAGCATGGTAGGCCACTATTTCAAGTCCTGAGACAGTTTCAAGATCAGCAGGAATCATGGCAGGCTATTAAATAAAGGCTCAGCTATATACAGGGTCCAAGTGTGCCAAAAAACTGCAGACCATTCCTAAAGCTTCTCCTTATATACTGGAAGCAGACCACATCCCTACTCAGCTGCTCATGGAAGATTCTGCCATGGAGTTGATTGCTAGTTTCATCATGAGGAATAACTACATCCAGCTGCCCAGCCATTCAAAACCAGGCCCAGCCAAGTTGAGACATAACCTTAACCACTATACTCCTCTACCTGCTCAGCTTCTTTTCAACTGTTTCTGTGACTTTGTATTTGGCAAAAATCTAACACTAGGATAAGGAGAATTTGTAAACATGTTCCCACTGGGTGTACACTCTACAAATTATCTGTTGTTGTTGATAGTTGCCATTGAGTGGCTCCAATTCATGGCAACCCCGTGAACAATGTAAGGAAACATTGTCTAATCCTGTGCCATTCTCATGATTGCTGGCATGCTTGAGTTCATTTGGCTCATCTTCCAGCACTAATCAGACAATATTCTGTTGTGATCCATAGCTTTTTTATCGACTGATTTTCAGATGTAGATCACCAGGTCTTTCTTCTTAGTCTGTCTTAGTCTGTAAGCTCCACTGAAACTTGTACAACATGGGTGACCCTGCTAGTATTTTGAAATACAGGTGGCATAGTTTCCAGCATCATAGAAACATACAAGCCATCACAGTATGGCACACTGTCTGATGGGTGGGGGAAAAGTTATGTAGAAAACTGAATTCTGAATTATTTTTTGGAAATCTTTCTCCACAATATAAAAAAATATTATTTAATAAAATGAATTAAATATAAAGGATTGGAATCATATCCTTGAAATTGCACTTTTCTTTTTGACATTTAACAGGTTGCTGGAACAGTCGTAGGAAGGTTCACTGAGAAGTGGCTTTCAAGATCAGTGGATCATTCTGAATACCAGAGAAATCTGCCCAGTGTTGGAGTAGAATTAGGGCAAGAGGAAGGATATATTTAGCAAAGGTTTCAAAATTTATTTATTTATTTTAAAGATTTTTTTTTAAAAGTATATTAGATGCTATTGTTATTGTTGTTGTTATGTGCCGTCGAGTCGGCCCCGACTCATAGCGACCCCTCCTTGGGTTTCCGAGGCAGTATCACTACGGAAGTAGGATTGCCCAACCTTCCTTCCGAGGAGTGGCTGGTGGGTTTGAACTGCCAGCCGTCTGGTTAGCAGGCAAGTGTCTTAGCCACTATGCTACCAGAGCTCCTATTAGATGCTATAGACTTCAAATAATAAAGGATCCAAATGTAATATTTTATAACATAGTTTTATTTCTGGAACAATTATTCCTCAGTACATAAATTGAAAACATGTATGCAAAAGAACCATCAAGGGCAATTACTGGTGGTCCTGATCTTCCCTGTGCAAATACGAAGGATTTTAAACAAATTCTGTCATGTTGAATTACTTACTCTTTCCTGCATACAATTTATGAATCGAGGAGTGAATTTGTTAGTATAGAACTTGTTTCCTGACTTTATTAACAGGCTATATATCTTCTTGCCTGCACACTGTAAACAACCTTAGTTATTTTTATGTGCGTTTTTGAGAAAATTCTTCAACAAGAGTAAATGAATGACTTAGGTTTATATTTTTGTTCTCAAGATTGTACATATTCTCTTATCTGGACTAATGTCTATATGGTTAATGTCTACAAGGTGCTAAAACATAAATTTTATAATCTCTTGGACAATTGAGTGCTTTATCTTCTGACACACCAGGATTAAGCTCCAAATGTTATCTCATCCAGTCCAAAGCTCTCTTGCTATTCTGTGATGCAAACATGAAGCAAGAATATTGATCTTACTTGACAGGTCTAGATGTTGGTTTAGATGCTAATGGATGTGAATATGTTCATTATCTAAATATTTTTACTCTTTAGCCACATGAAACAATCCATTTCTCTGAGTATTATGGAAGTATAATTTACTTTATGAAAAACAGTACTCCAATTTATTGTGTTCTGTTGCAGATTATCTAGGATTGCCAATGAGGAATCTTTATGTGTGCTAGCGTATCTATCTAATGGAATTTTGAGTCATTGATCATCTACAGTTTAGATGGAATAAAATTATATTTTTTTGGAGGAGGAATCATAAAATAGTGTCTAGAGTTGATTAACATATTTTTCCCTTATCAGACTGTTTAATTAATCTACTGCCCTGTTTTCAGAATAAGAGTGGTGGGATATAGCAAAGGAATAATTCAGACAACATTAGGGGTTTACATGCAGCACAAACTGTTTTCTGTGTTAGGCTGAGGGGAGTCAGGGAGTCATATAGCTCTGTGGCCAAATGGAGAAATGTTGCTTTTGGTTTAATGTTTTGGAATCTTATAGCTTCATGGAGCTTGATGTCTGGGCAGGACTCACTGCATGGCATCATGTGGAAAAACATAGAGGGTATGTGCATGTGGGAATGATAAGATTCTCACATTAAGAAGACATTTCATTTGCAACCACAGCCCTCTCACCTCAGGAATAGGATGATATGGAGAATGATTTCCCAGCTCCAGCAATGCTGTGCAGCAGTCTGTGGCTGGAACCAAGAGGTATGATAAGCAAATAATGCAAATTACCAGAAACCAAATAAATTTTCCCATTGCCCATGATTAGTAAAGGATTCAACTCATTTTGCTGAGGGCTCTGTAAATTAAATTTCAAATCAGAACTGTACAGCTTGATCAGAAAGTTTATAAATGACTGCACAGATGAGGAATGCCATTCAATAGTGAAGATGCACTTTGGTTGCTAAAGCATTTTCCATTTTAAAAATTCCACAGCTGAGATGTGCTGCATACCAGAAGCAGGTGCCCAGATCTGATAGAAGTTAAACTAAATCAGCTGAGTATTCATGTTCCGTAAGAGTACGGTCTAAATGGACAGTAAATTATATATAGTGAGTATCTTACTTATTAAGTTCTGGAAGTCAATTAGCAAAGTAGGCAACCATCTGACAGGTACAATGTGAGACTAAATGTAGAAATTTATCAGAAATAATGATAATAGTGATGGCAATCAAGCATGCAGAAATATCTAAAATTTACCCTAGAACACAGTTGTCCTTCCCAAGGAGGGTATATATGAAAAGATGACATAAAAGAAGAAGGTGCCCCTTAATTGTTGACTGGGTTTGAGTCCTGAACCACAAAATGGAGGACTCTGCCAAACTCAGCTATGGCCATTTTTATTTCCTCTCAGAAAGTCAGGCTTCTTAGCTTCATATCGAAAGAGGCTGCTGACTTACTAATTTTTCCAAACCAATATCTGTATTTTACTACTGAGCTATGCATAAAAAGAAATCAAATTGAGGAAATAGGGAGAAAGAAGGAGGGATGAGGGGAAGTCAGTCTGGTCTACTACATTAGAAATGGCATATTGAAGAGGAATGGCAACATATTCATCATCTAAAAACATTTTCAGATCTATTCTGAAGGACAATGCTGTGAGTGATAGACGGTATGGTATCCATATGCCTACAAAAAATACTACTACTATTATTCAAATAGTTAATACTACTCTGGTGGCGTAGTTCCTAAAGCATTTGACTGCTAAGTAGAAGGCTGGTGGTTCAAACCCACCAGCCACTCCTCGAAAGGAAGGTGGGGCAATCTACTTCCGTAGTGATACTACTTTGGAAACCCAAGGAGGGGTCACTATGAGTTGGGTCCGACTCAATGGCAAATAACAACAATAACAACAACAAAAACAGCAAAACACTATTATTCAAATTTACACACAAATCACTGAAGACAAAGATGAAGAAATTGAATATTTTTACCAACTTCTACAGTCTGAAATTGACCAAACATACAATCAAGATGCATTGATAGTTATTGGTGATTGGAATGTGAAAGTTGGAAACAAAGAAAAACATCAGTAGTTGGAAAATATGGCCTTGGTGATGGAAATGACACCAGAGATCGCATGGTAGAATTTTGCAGGACCAACAAATTATTCGTTGCAAATACCTTTTTCCAACAACATAAATGGCAACTACACATGTGGACCTCACCAGATGGAATCAAATTGACTATACATGTGAAAAGAGATGATCAAGAAGCTCAATATCGTCAGTCAGAACAAGACCTGTTGCCAACTGTGGAACAGTCTGTCAACTTCTGCAAGTCAAGTTAAAGTTGAAGATGAAGAAAATTAGAACAAACCCACAAGAGCCAAAATACAACTGTGAATATATTTCATCTGAATTTAGAGACCATTAGAAGAATAAAGTTGACACACTGAACAACAAGGACTGAAGACCAAATGAGTTGTGCAATGACATCAATAATATCATACATGAAGAAAGCAAAAGGTAATTAAAAAGACAAGAAAGAAAGAAAAGACCAAAATTGATGTCAGAAGAGACTTTAAAACTTGCTCTTGCATGGAGAGTAGCTAACGTAAATAGAAGAAATGGTGAAACAAAAGAGCTGAACAGAAAATTAAAAAGGGTGGCTCCAGAAGACAAAGTAGTATTAAGTCAACTGTGCAAAGATCTGGAGTTAGAAAATAGAAAGGGAAGAATCCACTGTGCATTTCTTAAGCCAAAAAAAAAAAAAAAAACCCAAACAAACAAAAAAACAAAAAACTGAAGAAAAACTTCAAGGATTGACTTGCTGTACTGAAGGAATTCTACATAGTCAACATATTGAATGACACCAACTCATAGTGACCCCCTTTGGGTTTCTGAGGTAGTAAACATTTACAGAAGTAGATTGCCCAATTTTCCTTCTGTGAAGTGGCTGGCAGGTTTGAAACTGCCAACCTTCTGGTTAGCAGTCAAATGTGTTAGGCACTATGCCACCAAAGCTCCTTATTGAATGACACAAAAAAAAAATATCAAAAGACAATGGAAAGAATACACAAAATCACTGTACCAAAAAGAACTGGTAGATTTTCAGCCTATTCAAGAGGTACTGCATGATCAAGAACTAATGGTATTGAGGGAAGAAGTCCAAGCTGCACTGAAGGCATTGGTGAAAAACAAGGCTTCAGGATTTGACAGAATACCCACTGAGATGTTTCAACAAATGGATGTAATGTTGGAAGCACTTACTCATTTGTGCCAATAATTTGGAAGACAATTAATTATCTGCCAACTGACTGGAAGAGATCCATATTTGTGCCCATTCCAAAGGAAAGTGATCCAACACAATGAGGAAACTATTAAACAATATCATTACTATCACACACAGGTAAAATTTTGCTGAAAGTAATTTAAAAACAATTGCAGCAGTACAACAAAAAGGAACTGACAGAAATTCAAGTCAGTTTCAGAAAAGGCCATGAAATGAGGGATATCACTGCTGATGTCATATGGATCTTGGCTGAAAGCGAAGAATACAAGAAAGATGTTTACCTGTGTTTTATTGACTATACAAAGGCATTAGACTCTGAAGATCATAAAAAAATTATGGACAACTTTGTGAAGAATGGAGATTCCAGAACACTTAATTGTGCTCCTAAGGAACCTGTACAAACAAGAAGCTGTCATTTGAACAGGACCAGGGAATACTGCATAGTTTAAAATCAAGAAGGGAGTATGTCAGGGTTGTACACTTTGACCATATTTATTCAATCTGTATGCTGAGCAAATTATCGGAGAAGCTGCACTATATGAAGAAAAATGTGACATCAGCATTGGAGGATGAGTCATTAACAGCGTGTGATATGCAGATGGTACAACCTTGCTTGCTGAGAGTGAAGATGACTTGAAGCACTTACTGATGAAGATCAAAGACTACAGTCTTTGTGATGGATTACATCTCAATATAAAGAAACAAAAATCCTTACAACTGGACCAATAAGAAACATCATGATAAATGCAGAAAATTTTGAAGTTGTCAGGGTATACATTGACTTAGATCCACAATTGACACCCATGGAAACAGCAACCTGGAAATCAGGCAACTTATTGCATTGGGCAAATCTGCTGCAAAAGAACTCTTTAAAGCGTTAAAGAGCAAAGGTGCCACTCTAAAGACCAAGATGCCCCTGACCAAAGCCACAGTATTTTAAATTTTAATAGGCATGTGAAAACTGGACAATGAATAAAAAAGACAGTAGAATGATTGATGCATTTGAGGTGTGGTGCTGGCAAAAAATACTGAATGTCCCACAGACTTCTAGAAGAATGAACAAAGCTTGCAAGAAGTCTTGGAGGAAGTACACCTGGAATGTTCCTTAGAAGTGAAATTAGCCAGACTCCATTTCTCATACTATGGTCATGTTATCAGAAGGGACCAATCCCTGGAGAAGGATATCATACTTGGTAATGTAGAGGGTCAGTGAAGACTCAACGAAATGGATTGACACAGTGGCTGTGACAATGGATTCAAGCATAGTAATGCTCATGTGAATGGTGCAGGACTGAGCAGTGCTTTGTTCTGTTGTACGTGAGGTTGTGATAAACTGATATTAATTCAACGGCACCTAACAGCATCAGGTTGCTCTAAATTTGATGTGAGCTGCTTCCAGATTTCAGCTACTCTCCCTAAATTGTAATTCTCAACTGTATAATCCCAGATGGAGTTATAGCCATTGCATGCATATTTCAAGCAAAAGATAAAGGAAAGAGGGAAAGAAGAGGTATTCCTTCTATTTTAGGATTTGTGCTCACATCACTTCTTTTATCCAAAATAATGGCATGGTTTTACCTAGTGATGGGAGAATAGGTAATTTAGCCTAATGCAGGTTTTGTTTTGGATAACCATGTGCCCAAATTGGAAAAAAAAAAAAAAAAAA
>NW_006921961.1:1892234-1893856 GCF_000298275.1 Orycteropus afer afer
CCACAGATATAGTCAATTTTATTCTTATATATTCCATCTGGTGAGGTCCACAAGTGTGTTGTTGTTGTTAGGTGCTGTTGAGTCATCTCCGACTTATAGTGACCTTGTGGACAGTGGAATGAAACACTGCCTGGTCCTGTGCTAGCCTCACTATCCTTTCCATACCTGAGCCCATTGTTGCAGTCCCTGTGTCAATCCATCTTGTTGAGGGCCTTCCCTTCTTCTCTGACCCTCCACTTTACTGAGCATGATATTCTTCTCCAGAGAATGATCCCTTCTGACAACATGACCAAGTTAGGGTAGAAGAAGTCTGGCCATTCTCGCTTCCAAGGAATGTTCCAGCTACACTTCATCCAGGACAGATTTGTTAGTTCTTTTAGCAGTCAATAGTGTTTACAGTAGTCTTTGCCAACATCACAACTCAAAAACATCAACTCTTCTTCAGTCTTCCTTGTTCATTGTCTAGCTCTCACATGCATATGAGGTTACTGAAAATACTTTGGCTTGGGTTAGGTGCACCTTTTTCTTCCAGGAAACACCTTTGCTCTTCACCACTTTAAAGAGGTCTTTTGCAGCAGATTTTCCCAGTGCAATTCATCGTCTGTTGTCTTGACTGATGCTTCCACTGGTGTTGATTGTAGAACGAAGTAACATGAAGTCTTTGATAACTTCAATCTTTTCTTCATTTATCATGATGCTGCTTATTGGTCTAGTTGTGAGGATTTTTGTTTTCTTTATATTGAGATGTAATCCATACTGCAGACAGTAGTCTTCAGTCTTCATCAGTAAGTGCTTCAAGTCCCCCTCACTTTCAGCAAGCAAAGTTGTACTGTCTGCATATCAAAGGTTGTTAATGAGTCTTCCTCCAATCCTAATGCCACATTCTTCTTCATATAATCCAGCTTCTTGGATTATTTGCTCAGAACACAGATTGGATAAGTATGGTAAAATGACACAACCTTGAAGCACTTCCTTCCTAATTTTAAACCATGCAGGATCCCCTTGTTTTGTTTGAATGACAGCCTCCTGGTCTATGTATGGGAGCTCTGGTGGTGTCGTGCATTTGACTGCTAACTAGAAGGCTGACAGTTCAAACCCACCAGCGTCTCCTCTGAAGGAAGGTTAGGCAATCTACTTCCATGGTGATAACACCTTGGAAACCCAAGCAGGGGTCTCTATGAGTCAGATCAAATACGATGGCAGTGGGTTGGGTCTATGTATAAGTTCCTCATGAGTACAATGAAGTGTTCTGGAATTCTCATTCTTCTCAATGTTATCTATAACTTTTTATGATCCACACAATCAAATGCTTTTGCATAGTCAATAAAACACAAGTAAACATCTTTCTGGTGTTCTTTGCTTTCAGCCAAAATCCATAGGACATCAGCAGTGATATCCCTCATTCCATGTCCTCTTCTGAATCCAGCTTGCATTTCTGGAAGTTCCTTGTCAATATAGAGCTACAATTGTTTTTGTACTATCTTCAGTAAGGTTTTATTTGCATGTGATATTAATAACAGTGTTCAATAATTTCCACATTCTGTGGGATCACCTTTCTTTGGAATGGGTACAAATACGGATCTCTTCCAGTCAGTTGGAAGGCAGGTAGCTGTCTTCCAAAT
>NW_006921961.1:1894245-1895503 GCF_000298275.1 Orycteropus afer afer
GAGGCTTAATTTTTTCCCCTCAGTTCTTTCATCTTGAGAAATGTCAATTGTGTTCTTCTTTTTTGGTTTTCTAATTCCAGGTCTTTGCACATTACATTATAATAATTGGCTTTGTCTTCTTAAGCTGCTCTTTGAAATCTTCTGTTCAGCTCTTTTATCTTGTCATTTCTTCCATGTGCTTTAACTACTCTCCATTGAAGGGTAAGTTTCAGAGACTCTTTGGACATCCATTTCAGTCTTTTCTTCCTTTCCTGTACTTTAAATGATTTTTTGCTTTCTTCATGGATGATGTTCTTTATGTTATTCCACAATTCCTCTGGTTTTTAGTTACTGGTGTTCAATGCATCCAATCTACTCTTTAGGTGCTCTCTAAATTCAGGAGGGATATAATCAAGGTCATATTTTGGCTCTCGTGGACTTGTTTTAATTGTTTTCAATTTCAACTTGAACTTGCATGTGAGCAGTTGATGATCTGTTCCACAATTAGCTCCTGGTCTGGTTTTGGCTGAAAATATTAAGCTTCTCCATTGACTCACAGATGTAGTCAATCTGATTCCTGTGTGAAGTCCACATGTATAGTTGCTGTTTGTGTTGAGAAAGGTATTTGCAATGAATAAATGGTTAGTCTTGCAAAATTCCATCATGCAATCTCTAGCATTATTTCTATCACCAAGGTCGTATTTTCCAACTACTGGTGATTCTTCTTTGTTTCCAACTTTTGCATTCCAATCACCAGTGATAACACATCTTGATTGCATGTTTGGTCAATTTCAGATTGCGGAAGTTGGTAAAAATCTTCAATTTCCTCATTTTTGGCTTAGGTGGTTGGTGTGCAAATTTGAATAATAGTAGTATTAATTGGTCTTCCTGAAGTACAATGCTGTCATTGATAGGATACTATACATATGCCCATTGAAATGTTTCAGCAAATGGATGCAGTGCTGAAGATCTTTATTAATGCCAAGAAATTTGGAACACAGCTACCTGGCCAACTGACTGGAAATGATTGATGTTTGTGCCTATTCCAAACAAAGATAATCTAATAGAATGTGGAAATTATTGAAACATATCAATATTATATGCAAGTAAAATTTTGCTGAAGATAATTTAAAAATGGTTGCGGCAGTATTTTGACAGGGATCTTCCAGAAATTTAACCTGGATTCAGAAGAAGATGTGGAACAAGAAATATCACTGCTGATCTCAGATATGTCTTGGCTGAAAGAAGAAAATACTAGAAAGATGTTTATCTGTGTTTT
>NW_006921961.1:1898653-1902259 GCF_000298275.1 Orycteropus afer afer
TTGCTTTCTTCATGTATGATGTTCTTGATGTCATCCCACAATTCTTCTGGTTTTTGGTCATTGGTGTTCAAAGCATCAAATCTATTCTTCAGATTGTCTCTAAATTCAGGAGGGATATATTCAATATCATATTTTGGCTCTCGTGGACTTGTTTTAATTGTCTTTAACTTCAAGTTGAACTTGCATATGAGCAATTGATGAATTGATGGTGGCTTTGGCTGAAGATATTGAGCTTTTCCATCACCTCTTGCCACAGATGTAGTCAAGTCATTTAAACAATTCCTGTCTGTTCCATCTGGTGAAGTCCATGTGTAGAGCCACCATTTGTGTCATTGAAAAAAAGTGTTTGCAATGAATAAGTCGTTGGTCTTGCAAAATTCTACCATGAGAGTTCTAGCATTATTTCTGTCACCAAGGCCAAATTTTCCAGCTACCAGTGATTCTTCTTTGTTTCCAACTTTTGCGTTCCAGTCACCAGTGATAATTAACAAATCCTGATTGCATGTTTGGTCAATTTCAGACTGTAAAAGTTGATAAAAATCTTCAGTTTCCTTATCTTTGGCTTTGGTGGTTGGTGCATAAATTTGAATAATAGTCATATTAACGGGTCTTCCTTGTAGGCATATGGATATTATCCTATCAGTGACAGCATTGTGCTTCAGGACAGATCTTGAAATCTCGGCCTTAGGCACTCTGGTGGCACTGTGCCACTTGAGCTCCAGAGCTAAATGATATATGCCTAAAAAATGTACTCATCCAGATGTATTTTTGGTATAAATAGGGATATGACAATTGTGATAGTTAAGTTGTGTGTCAACTTGGCTGGGCCATGATTCTCAGTGGTTTAGCAGTTATGATATAGTAATTCCCCATAATGAGATCTACTATGAGCAGCCAATCAGTTGAAAGGGATTTTCCCAGGGCATGTGGCCTACTTCTAAAATATATGGTTGCCCAGGCAAAGCTCTATGGAATTTTGCTTGATCTGGATCTGGCATGTGGCTCAGCATTATCTGGCCTCCAGTTCTTTGGACTTGAGCCAGCAGCCTGCCATATTGGCTGCTGATGGGATTCATTAGGCTATGCAGCCTGTGAAGTTTGCTATCTGACCTGACAATCTTGGATTTGTCAGCCCTTTCAGGTATGTGATTCAAGAGAAGCCTCTATCCTGAAATCTGGCCCACAGACTTGGGACTTGCCAGCCTTTACAGTGTTGCCAGCTATTTCTTTGAGATAAATCTCTCTCTCTCTTTCTATTTATATATGAGATTCACTGATTTGCTTCTCTAGGAACTCTGGTAGTGTGGTACCTAAGGCACTTGACTGCTAATCAGAAGGCTGGTGGTTCAAACCCACCAGCCACTCCTTGGAAGGAAGGTTGGGCAATATACTTCCATAGTGATACCACCTCGGAAACCCAAGGAGGGGTCATTATGAGTCAGGTCTGACTCAATGGCACACAACAACAACTACAACAACAACAGAGAACCCAGACTAAGACAATAATCATCTCCTTGTTAGATTCAAATATTTAATTTAAACATAATTTTAAAATATTCTAGAGTTTATTATTTATTAGGGATCTGCTTCCCTAAAATCTTTGGATTGAACATATCATTTAAACAATTTATCTATCACAATGTATCTTTCATCAGAGCTAGATATAGAGAATATTAGAAGTATCATTCTCATATCATCTTTATTTTTATTGAACTTATTTTTCTAATGATTCTAGTAGGATAATATTTTAGAAAAACATTCTCATTACTTTGTTAGTAGGAAGAATTTGAAAATTTTTATTTTGTATTTTAGAAGCCACATATTAGGGTATTGGTTTAGGAAATACATGCTAGGTCTAAGTCATAATAGATTTTTATGAAGAATGTGTTCATGGAACTGTTACATATTTGGTATAATGCTAAACATACAAAATTTCTTAGTTTGTACATTAAATTTTTTTTAAGACTTGTTCAACCCACATATACTTGAATATATACAAATATATTTATAAGATTGGTCATAGTTAAATGATTTCTTTCTATAAGGTATTTTTTCTTATTGTTTTAGGTTCTTTTTTTATATAATTCTATTTATTTTGTTGTTGATTAAGATAGACATAGCAAAATATACACATATTCAACAGTTTCTGAATTCATCATTGTGTGACAATGATTATATTTTTTGAGTTGTATAACTATTCTCAACCTCCTTTTCTCAGTTGTTTCTCCTCCCTTATTAACACAAATTCACTACTTTTTCAAGTTGCTGTTGTCAATTTGATCCATAAAGATAGTTCCTAAAAGAGTATAATGCTCAAGGCAGACCTTGTTTTTCTATACTAGTTGAGTTAAACTATTGCTTCATTTAAAAAAGGCTTCTGGGTATATTTTTGGTTTAAGGTTTAAAGATAATCTCAGGGTAATTGTTTTAGGGATTTGTCCCTTCATGACTCCAGAAATCTGGAGTCCATAACAATTTGAATTTCTTTTTTGCATTTTCCATTTTTTTTAAAATCAGAATTTTTCTATGGAATCTTTGATCAAAATATTAAGTAATGGTATCTAGACACTACCCAATTCTGGTCTCAGGGCAAAGGAGATAGTTGGTTGTGGAGGCAATTAGTCCCACATTGCATATCCTCCTCCTATTCCTTCCTCTCTTTCCTCTGTTGGTGAATAGAGACAAATTGCTTTTGTGTCTTGGATGGCAGCATGCAAGCTTTTAAAACCCCAGGAGGTACACATTGAACTAAGAGGTAAAACTGAGACAGTACACATGTTAGTAGGCCATTAACTGGAATGTCCCAGGAAACCATGACCTAAACCTCCAAACCAAGAAACCAAATCCTTTCAGGTTTTTCAAATATATCTATCGCACAACTTTTGACAATTCAAATTTTTATGACTGTATAACTTGTTAACAATAACTACAATAATCAACTGTGTGTTTTTTATTTTTAATTGATGCATTTTTTTCTTTTCTAAAAATTATTTCCTATTTATTTGTAAGAAAAAAAGTCCATTTTTATGTGTAACCTTACATTAACATGTAAGTGATTCAACAGTAGAGGAAAACAAAAACAAAAGTTCAATTTTTTGTAAAGCCTTTATCTTTGAAATGTTATCATGAATTCAAGCTTGAGGATTGAGAGTGGCAATCAGAAATTACATGGCTTCCTTTAAGCAAAATTGTGGTTCACTGACACAATCCAACAATCTGGATAATGGTAAAAATTCATAATAACTAATTGCTGCACTATTAGTTTTAATATCCACCCTCATTTTAACAACTTGATATATCCCAACTCTCAAGAGTATGCCTATAATTACGCTTTTGAGGTGTTCAAGTGCTTTATCACAGAGAGACACTTGAACTCCAACGTGAAAAGGTTAATTATCTGGAATACCCTTGAAAACATTCTCTGGTATGAGTGGATTACATGAAGACACCTTAAAGTGACTTCAGAAGTCCCAAGAAAGATAAATGTAAAAATCAATGGTTTGTCTATGTGGAATCTCAGAGGACTGCTTTAGAATATTAATGATATTAGCTACTAATCCTGTTTTCAGAAACTGTTAAAAATGTTATTTCTCCCTCTAGCAATGC
>NW_006921961.1:1902644-1903964 GCF_000298275.1 Orycteropus afer afer
TTTTTTTTCCTTCTTTAAGCCTTATTTCTTCATAATTATAGACCATTTTCTCTAAAAACACAAAATTTCTTTTATTCTTCTATGTAGTGGTACTGAACTCTAATTTTCCTCCTCACCCAATCTAGGTTTTGATTTCCTTTTGTGGGTTAAAGTTGTATGCCAACTTGGCTGAGCCATGATTCTCAGTGGTTAAGCAGTATGATATAGTCATCCTGTCATGATGAAATCTGATATAATGGAATCACCTCCATGATGAGATCTTCTGTGAGCAGCCAATCAGATGGAAAGGAGTTTCCTCTTGGATATGGTCTGTTTCCAGTATACATGGACGTTCTGCCAAAGCTCTCTGGTGTTTTGCTCGGTCTGGACCCTGCATCTGGCTCGTCATCATCAGAGCCAACCAACAGCCTACGGTATTGCCTGCAAATCTTAGGGTTGTTGCCTTTGAAGTCTGTTAGCTAGCAGCTGACCATCTTACCTGACAACCTTGGATTCACCAGCCTCCATAGTCAGCAGCCTTCCGTATTGCCTACCTGTCTTTTGTTCATCAGCCCCTGAAGTTACATAAGTCAGGACAAGCCTCTGGTCTGATGTCTGACTCACAGACTTGGAACTTGCCAGCCTCTACAACCACATGACCCATTTCTTTGATATCTCTCACTCCCCCTCTCTCTCTCTAAAAGTTTCACTGTTTTTCCTTCCCTAGAGAACCCAGCCTAAATATCCTTTCTCTTCAATGTTATCAATGGTCCAAAAAAAGCTCTCTTCTCTCACTTCCAGGACTTCTTCTCCCTGGAGTTATGGTTCTCCCTGGGATCACTAGTTGCCAACAGTTGTAATTCACAGCAGAACTTGACTCAGCCAATGTAGCAGATTCCATGTCACTCAGTCGACTAAGAAGCCAGGCAATGTCTGACATATATATTTTGTTTAAATTCTTGGTCTGGTTTATGCTTCTGATGCCTCTGTGTTCAAAATGCCTGTGCTTTGGCCATTCCCAGATTCTTTTCTCTCCCCAGTCATGACTTTCCTCTGTCTCCCTTTCTAATCAATGCTCAATGTAATTCTTTGTCTTCTCATTAGATGCTCAGAATTCCAGGATCATTGTTTGTATCTGTTTCATTCAGTTTTTCTGGGTTTCTCTTGCAGAGGGATTAGGCAGAGTGTGTTAGCAAGACACCATCCTTTTTTTTCTTTTATGATTTGGGTGAAAATTTACAGAGCAAATACACTTTCCATACAGCAGTTCACATACACTTTGTCTCATGACATTGACTACAATTTACCACAATGCAACATCTCCCCTCCTACTTCCTCCCA
>NW_006921961.1:1908489-1919813 GCF_000298275.1 Orycteropus afer afer
TTCTTGTATTTTCTCCCAAAATTCTTCTAATGTTTTTTCTGTGTTTTCTTTGGTCTGTCTCTCAATCCTTGAATATTCCTAACTATAACTCTTTTGAATTCCTTATCAGAGAGTTCCAATGCTGCTTCTTTCTCAGGGATGTGTTCTGGGTCTGTATCCTATTCCCTTGTTTCTACCACTTTATCTTACTTCTTTTTGTGTACTGTGATGGTCTATTGTCTCCGAGACATTGTGGTATTGTATTAAGATCTCTATTAACTGTTTGTGAGGAGCAGTCAAGGGTGATTCAGGCTCTTCTTGGTGGTTTTTATTGTTGGCCCTTTGGTTGAGAAGGAGGTGGTGGCTCTTGCTCAGTAAGTGCAGTTGTAGGAGGTGTGGGTGTAGTTGTATCTTATGGGGACTGTTGCTTCCTCCCACTCAGTTAGACGAAAATTACAACTGAATAACCATCAAAGAACTAAAAGCACATGGACAAAAAATACACCATATTATCACACAGGAACAGTAACCAAAAGAAGAAAAAAGGGAGAAAAGAAGAAAAAAAGAAAACCTGCACTATCTGGGGATAGGGCACTAAGAGAAAAAAGGTAGAGAAAGAGACTAATGAAGAAAAAAATGGAAAAAATGCAAAAATGCAAACAAACAAACAAAACAAAACAACAACAACAACAACAACAACCAAATGAGCAAGGTTTGGGGTTAACCACAAGGAAAAAAAAGGGGCAGGGGAGAAAAAGAATTTAAGTTAAAAAAAAAAAAAAATTAACCAGGAACAGAGAAAAGGTGTAAATAGGACCTGGGAGGGGAATAATAGTAAAAAAGACAAAAGTATTATTAATAATAGTACTTTTAAAACAGACAAATACATGGAAACTAAACACCAGAAAAGTGAAAGAGAAAATGAAAAAAAATAAAAAGAAAAAAATTGGCAGAGGACCGGGCAGGGCACCCAGGCTCCTTGCAAGCACACAGACAGGGATGGATTTCCTGTGGGCCTAGAATGTGGGTGGGTGTGAGGGGTGGCTGCACCTCTTTTCACCTTGTGGGTGTGGGGTATAAGAGTAATAAGAGGAATGTCACACCTTTTCAGTTGTGCAGGTCTGGAGTGTCCTTGGGGTTGCTGGAAAGCAGAACCTCTTCTTAAGCCCCTGGAATCTCAGAGAGCACTTTCTCTTTAAATATCCAAAGTGGTTAAGCCACTTGTAAACATTCCAAATCGTGGCACCTTCCAGATAGGCAAAAGTCCTCAGCTCATTCCACCTTCCTCTTCACTGCTGCTTCCCCTTTTATTCCACAGCCACCAGAGCATTCCTCTGTGCAGTCCCTGACTAGCAGAGCTGATTTTTAGGTTAATTCTTAGGTCTACCAGCACTTGGGAATCTCCAAGTTGTCTGTGCGAACAGGATCGCTCAGGATCGCTGCTAGACCGCAGGTCTGAATGTCTCTGTTTTTGGTATTTTTATGCAAATTCTTCTGCTAGTTGGGGTTTAGTCCATTTCTATATCCTTCCCTTCAAGGCTCAGGGGTCAAGGATTATCTTCTGTGCCTGTGTTAATTGGTTTCCCTTTTCTTTGTTGAAGAGGGTCTATGCAGACTTTCTGCCTATTCTGCCATCTTGGAATCGATCCACAGGACACCATCTTGTCTCAACTTCTAAACTCTTATTTTTTCAACCTTCTTAATTTATGTGTAAGAGGAATTTTATTAGGACAGTACTCAGGCATCTCACAGAATCCTAAGATTTGAATAACAAGGATGTCAATGCTGATCTCAGAAGTAAAATTTTTGGACCTTCCTTTACTACATTGCTTTAAAATTATTTTATTCCATTGACAAATAATTTCTGTGATTGTTGGGTGAAACTATACATTCTAGGGAGAGGGAATTTTGAATGGTTAGCTTGGGGTCCAGTGGTCACCTGTGGTCAATTCATTTTGGTTACACCTGGGGTCCTTTTGCAGCCTTGTTTGAGACCCACTCCTATAGATCTGGTGCATTTCCCTGAGAAGAGGAGAAAAATAGTGTCAGGCAGTCAGAAGCGGAGGGTCTGTTATACTCTCTCATAGGCTGCTTTTACCCTTGGTAAGGACTCTGGAATGCCTAAGCCCAAGCTCCTGACACATATTAGTAGCATCCACTAGATCTCACAATGGATACTTTCCAATTTTTCATGTTTGCCATCCTTTGCTATCATTGGTGAGGTTAGGGTAGAGAGGGCTCTCCTGGTGCCCAGGCATACACTACAGGGTGTCTTCTATCCCGATTTTCTTTGATACTAGTAAAAAATCACTTTGGCTGCTTCTGTTTAATTAATAATTAATCAGGTATTCATTGATCATATGTTGAGTATTGAGTTGAGTTGGGGAGGTCCATTTTAGAACTAGTAATTCTATCTAGTACAAAGTATCTTTTTGTTTTTAGTTTAGTTCATTCTTTTTTCATCTTTGTGCAAGATATCAAATGTTAATTAAATTCAAACAGTGTTTTGCATTTTGTCCAGACTTAATATATATATATCATTTCACTTCTTCCTCTGAGATATAGACCGGATATTGTTATCCTCATGTAGGAAATGAAATTGCAGGTCCAGGAAGCTATATGTTTAATATGGGTTTTTATAGTTGTTAAATAGCAGATGTGTGATTCATGTGAACATCTCACAGTAGGTTCACTGTAATTTCACACTGAAGGTTGTGGTTTTACTGCTCTCTACCTCTCCTGTTGAAAAATCCACTAGGATCAGTACCTTCAAGATACAGGAAAGCTAAATAATGGGTGACAACAAATTTTTACTGAGTGTAATATGTATTAATCTTACCCTAAACACTTTGGAAAATGGAAAATGTGGAGTCAATAGTTTTGTTGTATATCAAAATACTGTCTTAGTTGAAGAAAAATCCATTAAATCTAAATTTATGAAACAACTTTAAGAGAAAAAATGGAATTAATTTTAATCTCAATCTAAAAGTTTTAGTGATTAGATGGTCTCTAAACTTGATTAAAAATGTGGTAATAGAGAGAAAAATCACTATTCAAAGTGACCTGGAAAAGCAAATTTTCTAATGATGAACAATAATTACTTGTACTAATTACCAAGTTTTAAATAATTAAGCCCACTATATACTTAGAATGCAAACATGATTGCTCAATCAATTATTATGTAGTTGAAGGAAGGGTACAACCATCAATAAATGCAATGCTATTTTTCTCCATCAAAATATTTAATTTTAATATTATCATAGTGAAGGGTGAAAAAATAGTTTTTGAACAGAAACATCTGAGCCAGTTTCTCTGTGTAAATGTTAGCAAATGACATTTGAATCAGCAAGATTTATTAAATATCTTCTATGTAACTGACATGATATTACATAATTGGAAAGCTAAAAATAAATGAATAAAATAAATAAGAATAAAATGTCAGAAAGTTCCCTTTCAGAACTTTGGTAATTTGATTTGGTGAATCATGAAGTATAAAGACACATCTATATATTTGCAATTTTCCTAAAAATTCCATCTGTGGTTTGAAATATCACAGTCACGTTTACAATTTGACAATAGTTGTGAAGAAATTATCATGGTTTTGTATGGTCCATTAATCCTTTGGACTATTTGTTTCCATGTGTCTTTAATTTTCTTCATTCTTCTATGTTTTACACCTTAGATGGTTGCTTGCTACCTTTAGAAGATCTAGATGATGCTCACCCCACTACCAACCAATCTGAAGGGATCACAACAGAAGGTTCAGAACAGAGTGGAAGAGAAATGTGGAACAAAACTCAAAAGCATTAAAAAAAAAAAAATCAGGGCTTGCTGGTCTGATAAAGACTGGTTGAACCTCCATGACTATGACCCCTGGTCAGCCTTCAAGCCTGGAACTGAACTCACTCCTGTGTCTCAACATCTAGCCAAGCAAGAGACAAGCTTATAAGATGAACAATAATAAGTGTGCACTAGAAAGGTGCACACTTCTTAGCACAATCAAACATAGGAGATCAAAAGAGCAGCTTTTGCCCAGGGATAAAGCTCAGGAAGACATAGGAAGAAGGATGAATGGAAACAGAAAGCACAGGGAGGAAGTGTGCTATTACAATGTGGGGACTGCAATTAATGTCACAAAATCAAATGTGTACAAATTGCTGAGCACGAAACTAATTTGCTCTGTAAACTCACTGAAATCACAACAAAAACTTTTTAAAACAGTTATCATGAGGTTAAATTTTTAAACACTTATTCTTTATTCTACACTATGAAAATACTAAAGATTTTTTGAAAACAATATAACATGGGAACATTCCATTGCCACTTCATGTATCTCTCCCTCCCTTTCTGATTTTCCCATTTGCGCTCTCCACCACTGCCACTTCCCAGTCTTGATTCTGAACCTCAGCATTTCTGGCACCTGGCATTAACAACTTCAAGACATTCAAAATCCATCCATTCATTTATGTAAACCAGTATTTTAAAGCATCCATATGTACCAGGCAGTGTCTAGGGTGAGGTTGAGGCAGTAGTTCAAGGTAGAAAGATGGTAGGATTTTAATTATTGACAGTAATTTACTTATTCTTGGTGATTGATGGATGTCAAGAAGTCTCTCTCTCCTAAGGCTTGGTTAGTGCATTAAGCATACTAGCTGCTCAATATATTTTTGTTCAACATATCTGAACTGATTTTTTAATAGTCTATTTTTCAGAGCAGTGTTAGGTTTCCAGAAATTTTTTGCAGAAACTATAGAGAGTTATCACGTACTTCTATGCTCATCCCTGTAGTATGAATTGATTTTTAATAAAAGCATTTTCTATTTTAGTAGTGTATGTGTTCCAAGGAAGGTGAAAATGTTTTTGAGATACATTCAATTCTCCTGATGTTTGTTTTTACATCATTATGAGATTTATACAAAATTTATTCAAGGTTAACCTTTAAAATACTTTACAAAAAAGCACAACAAACCTGTCAACAACTAAATAAGCTGTCAAAATAGTTCTGCACCATGTCAGATAAAAGTCATAGACATTGAATTAAAAAAAAATCAATGTACATTTTAAGGTTCCATTTTTAAACAACCGAGGAACACTGGTGGTGCAGTGGTTAAGTACTTGGCTGCTAAGCTTTAGGTTGGCAGTTCAAACTCACCAGCTGCTCTGTGGGAGAAAGACATGGTAGTTTTCATCTGTAAAGATTACAAGATGCCTTGGAAACAGTATGAGGCAGTTCTACTCTGTCCTTTAGGGTTACTATGAGTCAGAATTGACTCTATGGCAATTGATTTGGGTTTTTGGCTTTTTAAACAACCTGAAACAAATGTCTTTTCAAGGCTTTCTACTGTCAATAGGCGCTATTAGGAAGAAGGGATAATTTCACCAGTAGGTACATTGTTGTTAGATATCATTGAGTTGGTTCAGACTCACAGAGATTTTATGTACAACAGAATGAACTGTCCATTCTCCCTTGTTTCTTATATTAGTTGCTTTGTTTGAGCCCATTGTTTCAGCTATTGTGTCAATCCATCTCTTTGGTGGTCTTCCTTTTTCTCGCTGACCTTCTACTTGCCAAGCATAATGTTCTTCTCCAAGGACTGGTCCCACCTGATAACACATTCAAGGTACCTGAGATGAAGTCTTTCCATCCTCTCTTCTAAGGAGCTTCCTGGCTATACTTCTTCCAAGACAGATTTGCTCATTCTTCTGGCAATCTATGGTATATTTCGTATTCTTCACCAACACCATAATTCAAGTAAATTAATTATTGGTCATTGTCCAGCTTTCACAGGCATATGAGTCAATTGAAAACACCATGCCATGGCTTGGGTGAAGCACATCTTAGTCCTTAAAGTGACTTCTTTGCTTTTTTACACTTTAAAAAGTCTTTTGGAGCAATTTGCCCAATGCAATATGTCATTTGCTCTCTTGCCTGCTGTTTTCATGGGTATTGATTGTGGATCCAAGTAAAATGAAATCCTTGACAACTTCAGTCTTTTCTCTGTTTATCATGAAGTTACTTATTGGTCCAGTTGTGAGGATTTTTTTTTTATTTTTATGTTGTAGTATAATCCATACTGAATACTGTAGTTTTTGATCTTCATCACTAAGTACTTCCTTAGCACGTTCTTCATTAGTAAGTCCTCTTTGCTTTCAGCAAGCAAGGTTGTGTCATCTGCATATCACAGGTTGTTAATCAGTCTTTGAATGACTACTTCTTGCTCTGTGTATAGGTTTCACATAATTAAGTGTTCTGAAATTCCTGTCTTCACTATGTTATCCATAATTTGTTATGATCCACATGGTCCAATGCCATTGCATAGTCAAAAAACACACATAAACATCTCTCTGGTATTCTCTGATTTCAGTCACAATCCATGTGACATCAGCAATGACACTCTTCATTCCACATCTTCTTCTAAATCAGGCTTAAATTTATGTTAGTTTCTTGTTGATGTACTGCTGTAACTGTTTTTGAATGATCTTCAGCAAAATATTACTTGCATGTGATATTAATGCTGTTTATTGTTCAATAATTTCTGCATTCTGGTGAATCACCTTTCTTTGGAATGGACACAAATAGAGATCTCTTCCAGTTCGTTTGACAGATAGCTGTCCAAATTTCTTGGCATTGAATAGTGAGCACTTACATTATTGTATCATTTGTTAAACCACCTCAATTGGTATTCTGTCAATTCCTGGAGTCTTGTTTTCACCAGTGGCCTCAGTGTAGCTTGGACTTCTTCCTTCAATACAAGTGGTTCTTGATCATATGGTACTTCCTGAAGTGGTTAACTGCTGACCAATTCTTTTTGGAACAGTGACCCTGTATAGTCTTTCCACCTTTGGATGCTTCCTGTGTCTTTTAGTATCAAATTCTATTGCATTGCAACTTGATGCTTGATTTTTTTCTTCAGTTCTTTCAGCTTGAGAAATGCCAAGTTTGTTCTTCCTCATTATTTTTCTAACTCAAGGTCTTCACATATTCCAGTACAACACTTTGTCTTCTCTAGGCCCGCTTTGAAATCTTCTGTTCAGCTCTAACTACATCATTTCTTCCACTCCCTTTAGTCATTCTACATTTAAAAGCAATTTTTCAAAGTCTCTTCTCACTTCCATTTTGGTCTTTTCTTTCTTTCTTGTCTTTTTAATGAACTTTTGCTTTCTTCATGTCTCATGTCCTTGATATTATCCTACAACTTGTCTGGTCTTCGTTGATTAGTGTTCAATGTGTCAAATTTATTCTGAGATGGTCTCTAAATTCAGGTGGAATAAACTCAAGTTGTACTTTGGCTCTAATTGACTTGTTTCAAGTGTAAGTTCAACTTGAATTGCATATGAGCAGTTGATGGTCTTTTCAGCAGTTGGCCCCTGGACTTGTTCTGACTTATGAAATTGAGCTTCTCCATCATTTCTTTCCAAAGTTGTATTGGATTTGATTCCTATGTATTCCATCTGGTGAGGTCCATGTGTACATTCATTGTTTATGTCTCTGAAAAAAGGTATTTGCCATGAGGAAGTCTTGCAAAATTCTATCATGTGATCTCCCTTATTTTTCTATCAAAAAGGTCATATTTTCCAACTACTGATTCATTATCAATGTATCATGATTGCATGTTTGATCAATTTCAGACTGCAGAAGTTGGTAAAATCTTCAATTTCTTCATATTTGGCATTAGTGCTTGATGAGTAATTTTGAGTAATAATTGTACTAATTGGTCCTTGTGGGTGTATGGACATTATCTTATCACTGACAGTGTTTTACTTAAAGATACATCTTCAAATGTCCTTTTGTGGATGAATGTCATGCCATTCTTCTTCAACTTGTTATTCCTAGCATGGTTTACCATATGACTTTCTGGTTCAAAATTGCCAATACCAGTACATTTCAGCTCACTAATGCCAAGGATATTGATCTTTAGACATTCCATTTCATTTTTTAACAACTTCCAATTTTCCTAGATTCACACTCTGTACATTCCATGTTTCAATTATTAATGGATGCTTGCAGCTATTTCTTCTAATTTTGAGTTATGCCACATCAGTAAATGAAGGTTCCATACAAGTCATTAAGGCTGACCCTACTTTGAGGAGGCAACTCTCTTCAGTGGCATTTTGAGTGCCTTCCAACATGAGGGACTCATCTTCTGTCATTGTATCAGGCTGCTATGCTTAAGGCTTTTTGTGGTCAACTTTTTAGAAGTAGATTTCTAGGTGTCTCATCCTAGTTTGCACTATTTCTATCACCAACGCCATATTTCCAACTACTGATGATTCTTCTTTGTTTCCACCTTTTGCATTCCAATCACCCGTGATAATCAACACATCTTGATTGCATATTCGGTCAGTTTTAGACTGCAGAAGTTGGTAAAAATCTTCAATTTACTCATCTTGGCTTTGGAGGTTGTGCATAAATTTGAATAATAGTAGTTTTAATTGGTCTTCCTCGTAGGCATATGGATAGTATCCTATCAATGACAGCATTGCACTTCAGGAGAGATCTTGAGACATTCTTTGTGATGATGAATGCCATGTCATTCCTCTTAAATCAGTCATTTCCAGCATAGTAGATCATTTGGTTGTCTGATTCAAAATGGCCCAAACCAATCCATTTCAGCTCACTAATGCCTAGGAAATCAATCTTTATGCATTTCATTTCATTTTTGACAACTTCCAATTTTCCTAGATATTTATTTTGTACATTCTATGTTCCAATTATTCATGGATGTTTGCAGCTGTCTCTTACCATTTTGGGGAGCTCTGGTAGCGTAGTGCCTAAGGCACTTGACTGCTAACCAGAAGGCTAGTGGTTCAAACCCACCAGCCCCTCCTAGGAAGGAAGGTTGGGCAATCTACTTCCGTAGTGATACTGCCTTGGCAACCCAAGGAGGGGTTGCTATGAGTGGGGGCTGACTCGACAGCACATAACAACAACAACAACAATTTACCATTTTGAGTCATGCTACATCAGCAAATGATGCTGGAGATCACATGATAGAATTTTGCAAGACCAATGACTTGAAAATACCTTTATTCAACAACACAAATGATGGCTATACATGTGGACTTCACCAGGTGGAGTATACAGGAATCTGATCAACTACATCTGTGGAAAGAGGTGATGGAGAAGCTCAACACTTTCAGCCAAAAAAAGACCAGGAGCTGACTGTGGAACAAACCATCAATTACTCATATGCAAGTTTAAGGTGAAGATGAAGACAATTAAAACATGTCCATGAGAGCCAAAATATGACCTTGATTATATCCGTTCTGAATTTAGAGACTACCTAAAGAATACTTTTGATGCATTCAACACCAATGACCAAAAACCAGAGGAATTGTGGGATGACATCAAGAAGAAAGCACAAGGTCATTAAAAAGACAAGAAAGGAACAAAAGACCAAAATGGATGTCAGAAGAGACTCTGAAACTTGTCCTTGAACAGGACAAGCAAATGGAAGAAATGACAAGATAAAAAAGCTGAAGAGAAGATTTCAAAGAGCAGCTTCAGAAGACAAAGTCAATTATTATACTGAAATATTCAAAGACATGGAGTTAGAAAACCAAAAGGGAAGAACATGCTTGGCATTTCTCAAGCTGATAGAACTGAGGAAACAATTTAAGCCTCAAGTTGCAATACTGAAAGATTGTATGGGCAATATATTGAATGATGCAGGAAGCATCAAAAGAAGATGGAAGGAAAACAGAGTCACTGCACCAAGAAAAATTGGTGGATGTCCAGCCATTTCAAGAGGTGACATATGATCAAGAAGCAATGGTATTGAAGGAAGAAGTTGAAGCCGCACTGAAGGAACTGGCAAAGAACAAGGGTCCAGAAATTGACCGAATACCCACTGAGATATTTCAACAAACAGATGCTGTGCTAGAGGCACTCACTTGTCTGTGCCAAGAGACTTGGAAGACAGATACCTGGCCAACTGACTGGAAGAGATCCATATTTGTACCCATTGTAAAGAAAGGTGATCCCACAGAATGTGGGAAATTATATAACAATATCATTATTATCACATACAAGTAAAATTTTGCTGAAGATAATTCAAAAACAGTTGCAGCAGTATATTGACAGAGAACTTCCAGAAGCAAGATTTAGAAGATGATGTGGAATGAGGGATATCATCTCTGATGTCAGATGGATCTTGGCTCAAAGCAAAGAATACCAGAAAGATGTTTATTTATGTTTTATTGACTATGGAAAAAGCATTTGATTGTGTGGATCATAACAAATTATGGGTAACATTGAGAAGAATGGGAATTCCAGAACACTTGATTATGCTCATCAGGAACTGGTACAAAGACCAGGAGGCTGTTTGAACAGAACAGGGGGATACTGCATGGTTTAAAATCAGGAAGAGAGTACATCAGGGTTGCATCTTTTCACCATACTTATTCAATCGGTATGCTGAGCAAATAATCTGAGAAGCTGAACTATATAAAGAAGAACGTGGTGTCAGGATTGGAGGAAGGCTCATTAATAACCTGAGTTAAGCAGACAACACAACTTTGCTTGCTGAAAGTGAGGATGACTTGAAGCACTTACTAATGAAGATTAAAGACTTCCATCTTCAGTATGGATTACATCTCAACATAAAATGAAAATCCTCACAAATAGACCAAGAGGCAGAATCACAATAAATGGAGAAAAGATTGAAGTTGTTAAAGATTTCATATTACTTGGTTCCACAATCAGCACCAGTGGAAGTAGCAGTGAAGACATCAGACAACATATTATGTTGTGCATATCTGCTGTAAAAGACCTCTTTCAAGTGCTGAAGAGCAAAGATGTCTCCTGGAAGACTAAGACGTGCCTAACCCAAGCCATGGAATTTTCAATAACCTCATATGCATGTGATAACTGGACAATGAACAAGGAAGACAGAAGAAGAGATGATGCTTTTGAGTTGTGGTGCTGTAAAAGAATACTGAAAGTACCATGGCCTGCCAAAAGAATGAACAAATCTGTCCTAGAAGAGGTGCAGCCTGAATGTTCCTTGGAAGTGAGAATGGTCAGTCTTCGTCTGACCTACTTTGGTCAAATTGTGAGAAGGGACCATTCCCTGGAGAGTGATATCATGGTTGGTAAAGTGGAGGGTCAGAGAAGAAGGGGAAGGCCCTCAACAAGATGGGTTGACAAGTGGCTGTGACTATGGACTCAGGTGTAGGAAGGATTGTGAGGCTGGCACAAGACTGGGCAGTGTTTTGTTCTGTTGTTACCAGGGTCACTATGAGTCAGAGCTGAATTGACAGCAGTTAACACCAATAACAACAACAACAGAGAATAATGCAGTCAGTAGTTGTGTTAGATTGGGTTCTCTAGAGAAACACAAAAA
>NW_006921961.1:1920022-1972216 GCF_000298275.1 Orycteropus afer afer
AATCCAAGATCTCCAGGCTGAGCGGTGGGCTGCTCACTCATGGAAGGTTGTAGTCAGCACACCAGGGTACCAGTCCCTCAAAGAATGTCTCTCTTCCCAGGATGTCCCTGGATATCCTGGAAGCAGGCCACATCTCTAGGGAAACTCCCCTTGGACAGATTGGCCACTCAGAACACAGTCATCCGATCCCATCATGGGAACAACCACACAGAACTGGGGTCCAGCCAAGTTGACACACAGCTCCAACTATCACAGTAGTTATACAAAAACTTTCTTCTTGATAAATAAAACTTGAAAAGAACAGTTGAAGAGCTCTGTATGCCTCTTTCAGATCACATTTCTCTCCATATCCATTGTATGTCCTCTATATATTGAATCTTGTGTGTTCCATTCCCTTGCATTTCTTTATTCTTTTGTTATTTGTATATTAAATGACTCACCCTCATCTTTCAGTTTGTTGTACTGTGGTTGCTTGTCTCTTACTGCGATGCTGGAAGATATGCCACTGGTATTTCAAATACTAGCCAGGTCATTAAAGCAGGTTTTTTTAGTAGAACTTCCAGACCAAGGCAGACTAGGAAGAAGGGCCAGATGGTGTATTTCAAACTTAGACAATAAAACTGTATGGATCACAGTAGAACATGTTCCTCTTGGTTGCTGTGGGTGTGTCATCAGGAGAGGTCAATTTCTAGAGGAGGATATTATGTTTGATGAAGTAGAAGGCCAACTAGGGTGAAGGAGATACCTGGTGAGATGGATTGGCATATTCAGTAATGAGTTAAGGTTCACTGACATGTTTTCTACCATTTCATTTTCAGGTTATGTACAGAGGTACTAGAATGTTGCTTTTGAATGTGCAGTTAGTTATAGGAAGACTACTCTTCTCTCCCTGACCTTTCTTTCAGGAAAAAAGAACTCATTTAAATGTCTTCTTTTAATATGACCCAATTATTTTTTTTTTCTCATTTTGTTAATTTAGTGATTTGCATTAATAATTTTTCTAGTGTTAAACAATTCTTGCTTATCATGAGTGATTATTCATAAATGATGGACTATGTTGTACTTGTCATCATAAGGTTTTCAGTGCCCAATTTTTTTTACCTGACTATGCCTTTCTTCCTACTCTATCTTAGTCTGAAAGCTCCACTGAAACCTGTAATCATTGGTCACCCTGCTGGTATTTGACATATGGGTGGCATAGCTTCCAGCATTGCAGCCACACACGAGCTACCATAGTATGACAAATTGACAGATGAAAAGCCGTATCATGAATGATTCATTAAAATATGAATATCTACTTCAGGGAGTTTCCAGACAAATATAGACTGGGAAGAAGGACCTGGCAATATACTTCTTCAAAAACTGGCCAGAAAAACCTTACGAATAGCTGCAGAACACTGATATAGTGCTAGAAGATGGATGGAGTAAAGCTTTTGAGATTTTCATTTGCTGATATGTGCCATGACTCAAAATGAGAAAAAAAGCTGGAAACATTCATTAGCCATAAAAACTAATGGAATATATAGAATGTGAAACTAAGAAATTAGAAGTTGTCAAAAATGAAATGGAATGCATAAAAATTGATATCCTTGGCATTAGTGAGCTGAAATGGACTAGTATTGGTCATTTTGAATCAGTCAATTATATGGTCTACTATGCTGGGAATGACAATTTGAAGAGGAATGGCATGATATTCATTGTTAAAAAGAATATTTCAAAATGTATCCTGAAGTAAAATGCCATCAGTGATACGACAATATCCATATGCCTACAAAGAAGGTAAGTTAATACTATTGTTCAAATTTTATATACTACCCACTAATGGAGGAGCTCTGATAGCATAGTGCCTAAGACACTTGACTGCTAACCAGAAGGCTAGAAGTTCAAACCCACCAGCCACTCCTTGGAAGGAAGTTTGGGCAATCTACTTCTGTAGTGATACTGCCTCAGAAACCCAAGGAGGAGTCTCTATGAGTCGTGTCTGACTCAATTGCACAAAACAACAACAACCACAACCCACTAATGGCAAAGATGAGGAATTTGAAGATTTTTACCAAATTCTGTAGTCTGAAATTGACCAAACATGGAATGAAGATATATTGATCATTACTGGTGATTCAAAATGTGAAAGTTTGAAACAAAAAAGAAGCATAGTAATTAGAATATATGTTCTTGTTGATAGAAATGATACTGGAGACCACATGATAGAATTTTGCAAGACCAACAGCTCCTTCATTGCAAATACCTTCTTTCAACAACATAAATGGCAACTATACATGTGAACCTCACCACATGGAATACACAGGGATCAAATTGACTACATCTGTGGAAAGAGACAATGGAGAAACTCAATATAATCAGTCAGGATGAGGCTGGGGGCCAACTGTGGAGCACACAACCAATTGCTCATATGCAACTTTAAGTTGAAGCTGAAGAAAATTAAAAAAAATCCATGAAAACCAAAATAAAACCTTGAGTATATCACTTGAATTTAGAAACCATCTGAAAAATAGATTTGATACATTGAACACCAGTTACTGAAGACCAGAGGAATTGTGGGATGACATTAAGGATATCATACATGAAGAAAGCTAAAGGTCACTAAAAAAGACAGGAAAGAAAGAGAAAGCCAAAATGGATGTCAGAAGAGATTCTGCAATTTGCTCCTGAATGGAGAGTAGCTAAAGTGAATGGAAGAAATAACAAAGTAAAAGAAATGAACAGAAGATTTCAAAAGACTGAAGAAGAATTGATGACTTTGAATTATGGTGTTAGTGAAGCATATTGAATATACCACGGACTGGCAGAAGAATGAACAAATTTGTCTTAAAAAATTTGTATAGCCAGAATGATCCTTAGAAGAGAGGATGGTGAGAGTTCATCTCATGACTTTGGACATGTTATCTGGAGGGACCATTCCCTTGAGAAGGACATCATGCTTGGTAGAGGAAAACCCTGAATATGATGGATTTACATAATGACTTGCAACAATGGGCTCAACCATAGCAACGATTGTAAGGCTGGTGCAGGACCTGGAAGAGTTTTCTTCTGTTGTATGTACGGGTGCTATGAATTGGAATTGTCTCATAACAGACCCTGAAATCTCATTTGATCAGTTGAATAAAAGCTTGTTTCTTTATCATGCAAATTCCAATGTGGATGTGTAGAGCTCTTCTTCAGTTGGTGACTTAAGGATCCAGGTTGCCTTTCTCTGTGACAACACCATCATACCATATGTCTTCTAAGGTTATGTAACAGGGAAGAGCATTATGGAGCAGGTGCACAATCTTTCAACTACCTCCATCTGGGATAAATCCATTGTTTCTGATTGCAATCCCTTGGTCCAATACAATCCTTGGTCCAACTAACAAATGGGAGACTGGAAAACAGGGAGCATAAGGAATATTTCATGAACATTAGTTAAATCTGCCACATCATGAAAGTCAAATTTATTTTTATCTCTTTGTTGGAATGAAGACTTTTTTCTCCCTAATACCCCAACATCACTAAATATAACACTAATAGAGTCTTGGCTTTTTGGGGTATCAACTGTGCACCTGTGTGGACAAAAGCTTTTTCTCCCTCCTCTGTCACTTATTTGAACCTTTTAATTTCCACAATTGACAAATATCCATAGTCCAGTTGTGGTTTCCACATCTGCCTTCCATTCAGATTTCCTGATGTTTCTTTGCTTTTGTCTTTTTAGGATTGCCCTTAATCTTTTGTGAATTCAACTGTACATTTAAATTATGTTTATTATCTTTTATCCAGTATTTCTGCATGTTTTCCATTTGATTCATTTTTAAGATATGTAGACTTCAGGATATTTAGCAATTGTCACAATGCTAGTATAGAAATGATGTTGTTGTTAGGTACCATTGAGTCGTCTCCGACTCTTAGCAAACCCTATGCACAGCAGAATGAAACACTACCCAGTTCTGAGGCAGCTCCATGATTCTTGCTATACTTGAGCCCATTGCCACTGCCACTATGTCAATCCATCTTGTTGAGGGCCTTCC
Organism: Orycteropus afer afer; assembly: GCF_000298275.1. Taxonomy (NCBI): domain Eukaryota; kingdom Metazoa; phylum Chordata; class Mammalia; order Tubulidentata; family Orycteropodidae; genus Orycteropus; species Orycteropus afer. The sequence continues at coordinate 1,924,042 of NW_006921961.1, forward strand.
CCTCTTTCATCGACCCTCCACCTTACCAAGCATGACATTCTTCTCTAGGGAATGGTCCCTTCTGACAACATGAACGAAGTATGTGAGACAAAGTCTGGCTATTCTCACCTCCAAGGAGCATTTTGGCTGCACTTCCTCCAGGACAGACCTGTTAGTTCTCTTAGCAGTCCACAGGACTTTCAGCATTCTTCGCCAACACCACAGCTCAAAAGCATCACTTCTTCTTTGGTCTTCCTTATTCATTGTCCAGTTCTCAGATGCATATGTTGTTGTTGTTGTTGTTGTTATGTGCCTTTGAGTCAGACCCGACTCATAGGGACCCCTCCTTAGGTTTCTGAGGCAGTATCACTAGGGAAGTAGATTGCCCCATCTTCCTTCTGAGGAGTGGCTGGTGGGTTTGAACCACCCGCCTTCTGGTTAGCAGTCAAGTGCCTTAGGCACTACGCTACCAGAGCTCCCAGATGCATATGAGGTGACTGAAAATACAATGGCTTATGTCAGGCACACCTTAGTCCTCAAGGAGACATCTTTGCTCTTCAGCACTTGAAAGAGTTCCTTTGCAGCCAACTTTCCCAGTGCTATATGTCATCTAATGTCCTGACTACTGCTTCCATTGGAGTTGATTGTAGAAGCAGGCAATGTCAAGTCTTTGACAATTTCAATCTTTTCTCCATTTATCATAACTTTGCTTATAGGACCAGTTGTGAGGATTTTTGTTTTCTTTATAGTGAGATGTAATCCATACTGCAGACTGTATTCTTCAATCTTCATCAGTAAGTACTTCAAGTCATCCTCATTTTCAGCAAGCAGAGTTGTGTCATCAGCATATTGCAGGTTGTTAATGATTCTTCCTCCAATCCTAATGCCACATTCTTCTTCAGATAGTCCAGCTTCTCGGATTATTTGCTCAGCATACAGATTGAATAAGTATGGTGAAAGGATACAACGCTGACATACTCCCTTCTTGATTTTAAACCATGTAGTGTTTCCTTTTCCTGTTTGAACAACAGCCTCCTGGTCCATGTACAAGTTCCTTATAAGTACAATTAAGTGTTCTGGAATTCCCATTCTTCTCAATGTTATCCACAATTTGTTATGATCCACACAATCAAATGTTTTTGCATAGTCAATAAAACACAAGTAAACATCTTTCTGGTATTCTTTGCTTTGAGCCAAGATCCATCTGACATCAGCAATGATATCCCTCGTTTCACATCCTCTTCTGAATCCAGCTTGCATTTCTGGAAGTTCTCTGTCAATATACTGCTGCAACTGTTTTTGAATTATCTTCAGTAAGATTTTACTTGTGTGCAATATTAATGATATTGTTTGATAATTTCCACATTCTGTGGGATCATCTTTCTTTGGAATGGGTACAAATATGGATCTCTTCCAGTCAGTTAGCCAGGTAGCTCTCTTCCATATCACTTGGCATAACTGAATGAGTGCCTCCAGTGGGGCATCTGTTTGCTAAAACATCTCAATAGGTATTCCATCAATTCCTGGAGCCTTGTTCTTTGCAAATTCTTTCAGTGAAGCTTCAACTTCTTCCTTCAATACCATTGGTTCTTGAACATATACTACCTCCTGAAATGGATGAAGATCGACCTGTTCTTTTTGGTACAGTGGCTCTGTGTATTTCTTACATCTTCTTTTGATGTTTCCTGCATCATTCAATATTTTTCCCATAGTATGTTTCATATTGCAACTCAATGCTTAAATTTTTTCCTCAATTCTTTCAGCTTGAGAAATGCTGAGCATGTTCTTCCCTTTTGGTTTTCTAATTCCAGGCCTTTGCACATTTCATTATAGTAATTGGCTTCATATGCTTGAGCTGCTCTTTGAAATCTTCTATTTAGCTCTTTTATCTTGCCATTTCTTCCATTTGCTTTAGCTACTCTTTGCTCAAGGGCAAGTTTCAGAAATGATATAAACTCCTTCAACTGGTTTAATTCTTAATTTATGATCAGTTAATGGAGTTTGAGCTCTGGTAGCACAGTGCCTAAGGCATTTGACTGCTAACCAGAGGGTTGGTGGTTCAAACCACCAGTCACTCCACAGAAGGAAGATGGGGCAATCTACTTTCATAAGGATTTATCACCTCAGAAGCTCAATGAAGTTTGCTATGAGTTGTAATCGACTGGCTGGCAGTGTTTTTTTTTTTTAAATGGAGTTTGAAATCCAAGAAAAACATTATGATTTCTGTGCTTACAAAGGGGAGCTCTGGTGGTATACTACCTAAGGGATTTGACTGCTAACCAGAAGGCTGGTGGTTCAAACCCACCAGCCACTCCTCAGCAGGAGGTTTGGGCAATCTACTTCCGTAGAGATACCACCTTGGAAACACAAGGAGGGGTCACTATGAGTCGGATCTGACTCTATGGCAGATTGGTTTGGTTTGGTTGTTATGCTCACATAGCATAAGAACTATCATCACTAAAAGAGAAATTCGTTGTGAACTACTGTGATATTTTGCTATGTATATGTGTGTGTGTGTGATGTGTATATGTATATAAAGGAGGGGTCGCTATGAGTCAGGGCTGACTCGATGGCAAATAACAACAACAACAACAATATGTATACATTGTACTATATATACGTGTGTGTGTGTGTGTGTGCAGTATACTATACACACACTTGTCACTAAATGGGGAAAAGAAAACTCTCTAATTGTAGAACTGATGTAAAACTGTTGTATTGTTGTTGTTATGTGTTGTCGAGTTGGCCCCAACTCATAGCGACCTCTCCTTGGGTTTCCAAGGCAGTATCACTATGGAAGTAGATTGCCCAGCCTTCCTTCCAAGAAGTCGTTTGTGGGTTTGAACCACCAGCCTTCTGGTTAGCAGTCAAGTGCCTTAGCACTATTTTACCAGAGCTCCTAATGTAAAACTAGAATATTTAATTTCTTTCACTGATTATTGATTTTCAAATAACATTTTAATGAATGCACCAGATTGAAGTAATATGACTATAACTATAGAATTGATACTTTTCTTATGTAGCCATATGATGTCAAATACCTTAGTTTGCTTCCTGTAAACCTATCTATGTTGCTCCATATCCAATCTATTGCTGAACCCTGCTGCTTTTCCTTCATAATGACTATTAACAGCACCTCATTATTTCCTTTTCCTGCTGTTATAATGTTAACTGAGACTATGCTCATCCCTGACTTGGACAATAGCAGTCTCTTCAGCAATCCACAGCTCTCAAATTCTTTTTTCCACTGCCTTCAAATTTATCTTCTCAGTCCACTGCTTTTATCTTCACAGTTTCCATGTTAACACCAGGGTATCCTATTCTATGCCACTTCCTACATCCAGATTTTGTTTATCAAATAAGGAAAAAGAAATATATATATATTTAAAATTAGATTAAAGTAAGAATTAGGTAGTGAAATTTTAAATTATCAACTAAAATAACAGCATTCTTCACCTTGCAAGTCTGAAAAATAGTTTTCAAGGTGAAATCTGAATTTCTGTAGTCCAGCCACATTTGACTACAGCAGCAAGTTTTGACTATTTCACAGTTAGAGAATCTGTGAAATACCTCTGTGCTTTCAATGAGTAAATTATTTTATTAGACAGAAAATAGGCTCAGCATGATTCAACAGAAAGGGAATCCAGTGGACAATTCTAGTTTGTTGAAAGCTGCCGTTCTTTTAACTCCATAAATTTTTTTTAGAAGAATTAACTTTTCAATAAGATTTGGCAAGGTAGATATAGCCTTTGGTAGGTGTTGATGGTAGTAAAAATATTAATAGATGTGAAGCTTAATTTTAAAAATGACTTCTGTCTTTCACTACAAGAACTGTAGTGAAATTCTACAAAAAGCCACTAGACAGGTTGGGCCATAATTGCTGACTGTGTACTCTTTATCTTCTGGCAATTTTGTTTCTTCCTCCAGTTACTCTAATGAAGTTTCTCTATTGTCATTAATGAACTAAATACTGCATTTAATTATTCCCCTTCAGTTCCTAACTACCTTGACTTTTCTGAAATATAACACTTTTTTTTGGACATGTTCATTTTCCTTTTGTTCCGCTATTCTACACTGATCATACTGCATGTGTGTGTGTGTATACATACATACTTACATATATATATGTCTGTGTATAATTTTTTTTCTTTAAACTTCTCATTTATAAAATGTGAACATTAACTAAGGTTTAGTTCTTAGTCCACTGATCTTCTTTTTAAATATTCTTCTTCAAAGAGTTCCTTCATCCTCATACCTTAAAGTAACCTCAATTCCACTGCCCTTAATTTCAGGGTATCTTGAGCAGTGTTAGAACTAGTTCACTGAACACTGCCTACAGCTCTTTAAAATCTTGGATCTGTAGACCTTTAAAGGTTCCATTATGGGAAAACCAAAGAAAATCACTAGGTGGAAAATTAATTTTCTGGAATATAGCAGCTGTGATTCTCAAGACTGGATGAGTGAAGCTGGAGACCTCATGTGGTCTCAGTTCAGAGCTTCTTAATACCCTAGGTTCTTAAACGTTCCATGATGGAGAATGAATAACAGTGATTTGTATGAGCATCTGGAGACCCCAGCTGAGTGAATCCAGATGCACTAAAAGAAAGTTGTTTATAATTTTCTATATCTTTCTCTCTCTCTCTCTTTTTTTCCAATTTCCATTATCTCAGAGGTTCTTTACTCATCTTTTTCTCCTGGATCTCTTTAAATCCCATGAATAGCTTTCCTTGGACTCATTTCTACAGCTGAATTTTGGGAGAACTTTCAGTTTTGTTTTCAAGTCTCTGGTTCTCAGCAAAATATCATGTTATGACTTTCTCTCCCTCTTTTTAATATGTCCCAAGAACTAGAAATTTTTTTAAAAAAGAATTATTGAGAATGATTAAGTAGCTCATATAGTAACTATGTCAGCTATTTGTGCAAGATAATGACTTTTGCTAGGTAAAACGATTAGTAGAAACATTCATATTTGTGTAGAAATTTACAGCTTTGTGGTCTAATCTATTCAACTATAACTGCAATGGGTGAGACAGGGAATTTGGAGGGAATAAACTAGGATTTCCTAATAAGAGAAAGTAAGTGGTCAACAAAGCAATGACAGACCTCCTGGAAAACCAACTCATCACTTGTTAGCTGCATGGAGTCTTTCTCTAAGTTATGCTTTATCAGCATATAACTTGTAGTCTGAGATTGCTTCTAGTAAAAAAACTTATGGATTTATGCAGATGGCTCCTTGCAACATGTGATGCAAACTATGTAACTATCTCAGTAAAATCTGTTTTGTACATATCTTGTTGTTGTTATTATGTGCCGTCAAGTCATCTCCAACTCATAGTGACCCTATGTACAACAGAACAAAACACTGCCTGGTTCTGTGCCAGCCTCACTATCCCTGCTATACCTGAGCTCATTGCTGTAGCCACTGTGTCAATCCATCTCATTGAGGGCCTTCCCCTCTTTCATTGACCCTCCACTTTACCAAGCATGACATCCTTGTCCAAAGAATGGTCCCTTCTGACAACATGAGCAAAGTAAGTGAGATAAAGTCTGGCCATTCTCACTTCCAAGGAGCATTCCAGCTGCACTTCTTCCAGGACAGATTTGTTAGTCCTTTTAGCAGTCCACGGTACTTTCAGCATTCTTCACCAACACCACAACTCAAAAGCACCAACTCTTCTTCTTTGGTCTTCCTTATTCATTGTCTAGCTCTCACATGCATATGAGGTGGTTGAAAGTACCATGGCTTGGGTCAGACACATCCCAGTCTTCAATAGCATATTATTACCTCTTGATTTTTTTGGATTATTGACATTTAATTTGGTCCTCTATAAATTCTCTGATTTGTGTGAGTTTGATTTGACAGTTTGATTTTTTTGTTAACTCAGCTCCATTATATATATATATATATATATATATATATATGTTGTTGTTATTGTTGTTATTTGCCATCGAGTCGGCCCTGACTCCTAGCGACCCCTCCTTGGGTTTCCGAGGCAGTTATCACTCAGTTGCCCAACCTTCCTTCCGAGGAGTGGCTGGTGGGTTTGAACCGCCAGCCTCCTGGTTAGCAGTCAAGGGCCTTAGGCACTATGCTACCAGTTTAATGCATAAAATAACATTAGCTTTGGAAAAGAAAGTTCTACATATTGGCATTAAAATTTGTGTGATTTAACTTCTACAACTCCAAATTTTCCTCAGGCTTGGTGTGAGAGTTTTTGCTGCTGTTAATAACAAACTTGTTTAAATCACCTACTATGGCAATTGGCACATGTAAAATAATCACTCTCAACTATGAGTAAAAGGTAAACTTCGGGAAGTCTAGGACAAATAATTTTCTATATCCTGTATATCTACCACTGTATCTGCATACAGTAATTGCCCAATAAATATTTATAGAAAGAAAGAATATTTTAGGTAACAAAACCAGGTGGTGAGTGGAAAATTGTGTCATTTTTTCAAGAAAAGTAAAAAGTCTAATAAAGAGAAATATTTTAAATATAATTTAGTACAAAGCAGCTTTATGGGGGAAACTGCTCATTGTGCCCCAAATCTGTATGCCCTCTCTTTTGAAGGAAATAAAGTTATAGGTAGGCATGTGCCTACCACCCAAAGACTATACTTCTCAGCTATCACTTTTTACAATATGGTGGTGTTACTAAGTTCTTGCCAATGGAATGGAGCAGAAGTGACCACCAATGCTATTTCTGGGCCTAAGCCTTAAAGCATTGATGGTAAGCCACTGCATTTGCCTTCTCATGAGCTGAAAATGGATGTACCTGCAGCCAGATGTGTGTCTAAGATATGAGCTGTACCCTGAGTGCCATTTGAAAGGAGTGCAATGAGCAATTTCTATTGGCCATCTCAGTTTCCTTGCTAGTTGTGAAAGATCATTCAGCAATTTGAAATTAATTGGCATAGGCACCATTTTCCATAGATATGCATATGCCTGCAGGCCAGCTTTAACAATGCAGATGAGGACAAATACCCTAGAGGATGGCAGGAAAAGAAATCAAGTAACTTGGGTCCTAAGTGACTGCAGAATGTAGTTGTTGTTGTTGTTACATGCCATCGAGTTGGACCCGACTCATAGAGACCAGTCCTTGGGTTTCCAAGGCAGTATCACTACAGAAGTAGATTGTCCAGCAACTGCCAATCTTGGAATGGTATTTCAGAGAGGATCAAAATGCTTTATTCTTGAACCTCCTTGTTGAGTCTTTTTGTTATAGCAGCTTAGCTTTTCACCCTAGTGTGAGCAGGAAAAGATAAACTAATAAATTATGATGTTTTGATTGGCACAGATAAAATTCATTTTAGCAAGTTTAGGAGTGACTGTAGAGGAAAAGAACACTTTAAAATAATGTGTTTATGTTTTTTTTTTAGTCTTTTTAAAAAGTTACATAAATATTTGAAATATCATATGTATTTTATAATCATTTTACATTTAATTCTATTTAACAATCATATCTCAAAGAGGTACAAATTTTAATATTCATTCATGAAATTTAAGGTTCTTTCATTTGAATCCAGATTCAAGGATATTCTGTGTTGTTGTTAGGTGCCGTTGAGTCAGTTCTTACTGATAGTGATCCTATGAACAACATAATGAAACACTGCCTGGTCCTGTGTTATCCTCCCAATTGTTGCTATTTTTGAGCTCACTGTTGCAGCCACTGTGCCTGTCCATCTCACTGAGGGTCTTCCTCGTTTTCACTGACCCTCTACTTTACCAAGAATGATGTCCTTCTGTAGGCAATGGTCCCTACTGATAACATGACCAAGCTATGATATACAAGACTTGCTGTCTTCTCTTGTAAGGAACATTCTGGCTGTACTTCTTCCAAGACAGATTTGTCCATTCTTTGGGCAGTCCATGGTATTTTTAATATTCTTCTCCATCATCATAATTCAAATGTATCAATTTTTCTTCAATCTTCCTTAGTCATTGTCTAACTCACTGCTATCAAGTCCCTTCTGACTCCTAGCAACCCCCACTGGGTTTCGAAGGCTATAAATCTTTATGGAATCAGATTGTCTCATCTTCCACGGAGTGGCTGGTGGGTTTGAATGACTAAGGAACATGTGGCTATTTTTGGTAAAGTATTGAGGACACACCAGGCAAGTTTCCTAGTTCCTTGTGTAAGCTGAGGGCACACCACCTTCCATGGGCTTGCATAGGAGTTGTAATATACTTTCAACCACACTCTTTCTGATTGGCAAACTGCCCCTCCCTGGGCTTGCCTCAGACTTTCTAAGCATAGCTATATGGCTGATTTAATGGTAACTCAAAGGGCATCTGACTTATGTTAAGACTCAAAATGGATGTAGGGCTATCGCTGTAGACTGTAGCTTACCAAAAACCAAGTGCTTTGGAATTTAAGCTCTAACACACAATATTGAATTTATAAATACTTTATAGACATTAAATTCCTCAAAGACTTAAAAAATAGTTTCAATTGCATGAGATTTTCTTTTCCATCATCTATTTTTTAACACTTCAATTTTTCCTCTTTCAAATATATGAATTTTAATGCTTTTGCATTAGAAATTTCATTGCATTACCATTTCAATGAGAAATTTTGTCTTTTGACAGTGTTCATCTTACATGTGAATATTTCTGGTGAAATTTTGAGGTGAGTGATTCATTTTCCTTTCCAAATTCTCCATATTACTATCTCATTTATGTTAAGTTTCAAAATACAACAAATGTGGACCACATCATCAAAGAAGCTGTTGTGAGAAACAGATCCATTTAAAATATAGGTGGGTTTTAACTTCAGATAGGAAATAAATGAAAAAGAGTTTCTTATAAAATATAAAGGAAATAATTTCAAAGCAAAATATTATTACTATAAATCCTCATTTGATTATGTACTTGTAGCACTTGCCAAAAATATAATTTTACTTTTCATTGTTTGATTATTCAATTTATGTCTTCCTTTTTTCTAACAGTGTTTAAGAGGACACTGTTACTGCTTGCTGTATCTTCATATGTAGACTTCATATGTGGCACTTCATATGTAGACAATAAGTATTTGAAAGTTAAAGAAGCACATGAAGTTAATTAAAGATATGTTTTTAGATACCTACCTGATAAAATTGATTGCTATACTTTCCTCACACCTAGAATCTCTTTTTCTTTTCCTCTTATTTATTTATCTTGAATATGTAAATCCAAGTTAAGCACAATGGAAACATTCACCATTAAAAAATGTGAAATAATTATTATTTTACATATATGGATAAATAATTTAATATAAAATGTAATGATTAAAATACAAAACTAAAACTTGTGCAGAAAGTTCCATAAAGAAAAATGGAGCATGAAGTGGGAAACCCAGCATGATCATATTTTGACAAAAAACAAAATATAGTTGATTTTCTTTTGAGATAGTTGTGTTCTATAAAAGGATTCCTGGTGGTGCAATAGTTAAGTGCTAACCAAAAAGTCAGTGGTTCGAACTCACCAGCCTTTCCACCAGACAAAAGACCTGGTGGTCTGCCGTCATCAAGTTTACAACCTAGGATACTATATGGGGCATTTCTATTCTGTCACATAGGGTCATTATGAGACAGAATCAACTGGTGGCACACAACAACATGTTCTGTAAGGTCCCAGTTAACACTGAGTTAGTGAATAGTATAGCAATCTGTCAAGGAGCTCTAGTGGTGTAGTGGTTAAAGCATTTGGCTGCTAACCAAAAGGTTGGTACTTTGAACCCTCCAGCTGCTCTGAAGAAGAAAGACGGTCTGCTTCTGTAAAGATTTAGAGTCCAGCTTTGGAATCCAGTGGGTGTCACTACAAGTCAGAATTGACCTGATGGGAATGAGGTTTTTTTTTTTTTTTTTTTTTTTAACACCACTCTGTTGGACCAGCTGGGAATATGAGAATTGGGCATGTTCACAAATGACTTTGAAAGTGCCTTAGGTATCAATTTTTGGTGTTACAAATAAATTTTAGTGAGTCAACAAATTCGCAACTATGGACTACTTGGATGACAACAATGAACCGTATGTTGCTTTTTTATATTATAAAAGACTTATTAAATATAATTAAAAGGCCTATTAATGACCATAATAAAAGAATGCCACAAATGGTAATGAAATGTTTCTAGTTGACCTTATAGAATTTTGGATTTATGAAATATAGGGATCAAGCACAATGTGACCAAAGCTGAATTGCCTAGGTGATCAGTCACAGCTTGGAGTTACATTCAAAGAAACAGTATTCCAATATTTTAAAAAGCAGCATAAGTCTTTAGTGAGGTCTCTTGAAAATGATGATGGAGTAGATCACCAAAAATAGTCAATAAAACTTAAGAAATAATTATCTTTCTTTTTTTCTCTTTTTCATTTATTGCAACTACTGAGAAGGTCAGACTTCATCTCATCTACTGTGGTCATGATGTCAGAAGGGACCATTCTCTGGAGAAGGATACCATGCTTAGTAAAAATGTTGTTGTTGTTATGTGCCATCGAGTCAGACCTGACTCATAGTGACACCTCCTTGGGTTGCCGAGGCAGTATCACTATGGAAGTAGATTGCCCAACTTTCCTTCCGAGGAGTGGCTGGTGGGTTTGAACCACCAGCCTTCTGGTTAGCAGTCAAGTGCCTTAGGCACTATGCTACCAGAGCTTCTGCTTGGTAAAGTAGTTATTAGCAAAAAAGGAGAAGGCTGTCAATGAGACAGATTGACAGAGTAGCTGTAATGATGGGCTCAAGTATAGCAAGGATTTTGAGGATGGCCAGGACTGGGCAGTGTTTTGTTCTGTTGTACATGGGGTCATTATGAGTTGGAACTGATTTGACAGCAGCTAACAACAACAATGACAACTAAGAATGTACCTTCTTATCAAAAATAGAAACAAACCATTGTCATCAAGTCAATTCTGATCCATAGTATCCCCATGTACCACAGAATAGAACTGCCCCAGAGGGTTCTCTCGGCTGCCATGTATTACAGAAGCAGATCTCTGGGCTTCTCATTCGTTGTGCCACTGTTCATGTTCGTAGTCAAGCAAAACCATTTGTGCCACCCAGGGACCCCTCCTTTTTACCAAATTTCCTAAAACACTGCCTTTAATCCAAGCCTTCTTTGCTCTTATATATCTTGCCAATCCTTCTTTACATTCTGAATCTGTTTATAACACTGCCCAGTGGTAATTTTGCTCTTCTCAAATTTTCCTTCATTTTACAATATTTAATGTAATATTACAATGTAATATGTAATATTTTACAATATTAAATTTATACTTTATGGCTTTTAAATTACACAAAGATTTTAAAAAGAATAGTTTCAATTGTATGAGATTTTCTTTTACTTAATCTATTTTTTTAACATTTGAAATTTTCCACTATCAAATATATGAATTTTAAGCTTTTGTTTTAGAAATTTCATTGCATTACTATTTCAATGAGAAATTTTGTCTTTTGATAGTGCTCACCTTACATGTGAGTAATACTGAAAATAGAGAGTTTTATTAGAGCAAAGGTCAAGGTGTTTACGCAAAATTTTATTTTCATTGCACATACAATTTTCTACATATCCCACTTTCTTTTTAGGATAATGATGTCATCATCTTTTCAAAATACATTACAAATGCTTTATAAAAAGTTGAAGCTACACAGAAAAAAAAATCCCATATTTCAACACCCAGAAAAAAATGCATTAACACTAGGTAATTATAATTCTTTCTATGTACTATCATGTTAAAAGGCTAGACAGAAATAAGTTTTATAAAAATGAGATATGATATATGCTGTTTTACAATAAAACTAATTTTCATTTTACTTGAATTTAACTGAAACAGAAGCTGTAGAAGACTAGCTAAACTTGTTTTCCATCACAGGGATTATTATTCCCTAGAATATCTTCCAGGCAAAGAATAATGAATATGATATTGACTGCCAGAAGAATGAACAAATCTGTTTTGGAAAAAGCATAGCTAAAGTCCTCCTTAGAAGCAAGGAGGATGAGACAGTCTCCCATACTTTGGACATGTTATTAGGAAGGAGCAGCCACTGGAGAAGAACACATGCTTGGAAAAGCAGAGGGTCAGCCAAGAAGAGGAAAGCCCTCAGTGAGATGGACTGACACAGCAGCTGCAACAGTGGGCTGAATTATTAAACAACGATTGTGAGGATGGCGCAGGACCCCGTAGTGTTTCATTCTCTTTACAGGGTCTTTATGGGTCCGAACCAACTTGACAGCACTTCACAACATGTCTCTTTAAGTAAAGGCAACAAAAGATTATTACAGATATTAAGACTATAATTATGTGTCAAATTTTATATCATTTGCATATTTTTGAAATCATAATAAACACTTGTTTATTTTTCAGTTCTATATTCAAATATATTTAGTGCTATACTCACTGCACTCACTACCATCGAGTCAATTGGACTCATAGCAACCTCTCCTTGGGTTTCTGACGTGGTATCTTTATGGAAGTAGATTGTCTAATCTTCCTACCGAATTTAGTGCTATATTTACTCATTTTTCCATATTTGGAGATATCTGTATTCTGGGAGGACAACTTTGTTGTTAGTTGCTGTCAGATTGGCTCTGTCTTATGGTGGCGAAATTCTTTCTTTGTTTTTGGTTTTGGAGAGTTTGATTATGATATGCCTGTGTTTTTCTCTTGGGAGCTACCCTATATGGGGCTCCATGAGCTTCTTGGACAAATATCTTTTCTTCTTTCATGATATGGGGTAAGTTTTCTGTTAGTAATTTTTTTTTTTTTTTCTCTTGTTGTTCTGGAATTCCAATGAGGTGTATGTACGTTGTTTCTTTTCTTGACACCCCATGTAACTCTTAAGTTCTCTTCATTTCTCATCATTGCTTTGATTTTTCTTCATACAGGCTGGTGTCCGGGGATTTGTCTTCTAGTTGGGAAATGCGTTCTTCAGCCAGTTCTATCCTATTCATTTGTGCTTCTACTCTATTGTGCAGTTCTATCCTTTGGGTATTCATCTTCCGGATTTCTAACTGCTGTTTTTGTGTGAATGCTCATTGTACATTAATCTTGTTATTTTGTTCTTGAATGGTTTTCCTGAGTTCTTCCAGGGTACTGTCTGTGTTCTCCTTGCTTCTGTTTGGGGTTTCCTTAAGCTCTTGTAGAGTTCTGTAAACATACCCTCTGAATTCCTTCTTGGAAAATTCTATTGCCTCCACTTCCTCCATGTTTAATGAGACTTTTTTTTTGGGGATTTTACTTCTAATGTTTTATCCTGTTTTTTTTTTTTTTTTTGGTTTGGTTTCATGTTGCCTGTTGTTTCCTAGACATTCTGAAGTTGTCTTTAACTGTTGGTTATGAATTGATTTGTTTTGTCTTGAGTTTTTGATTTAATATTTTGAAAAGGTGGAGCTGATGTATTTTTTATTTTTGGCTATTAATTCAGGTGTGCTGGGTTGCTCTGCAGTTTTCTTCGTGATAATGGAATCACTGTGTGGAATGTGGATGCAGGTCTCTGTTCGTGGTAAAGGGAGTTTAGGATTTGAGGCAGCAAGTGTTTTGGTGGCTGACTGTGGTTTTTCTATTGGATGAAGCAGGGTAGAGACAGAGAAAGGGGGAAGAAAAGAGAGAGAGAAAAAAAAAAACCCTCCAAGGTGCCAGGAGCAGTTTCTAGGGCTTTGAGTGGGCTGGTAATGACGACATTATACTGTTACTTACAGGCCTGCAGCTCAAGTTCAGCAAAACCTCCAACTGTTAGGGGCCACCACTTTCTGCCAGGTTCAGACAGATGCAAAAACCCCACTCTCCAGGCCCCTCAGTGCCAAAAAGCTGACCTAGGATAACTGCCCTGATTTGCCATCTGCGGGCCCTGCCTACTTGCAGAGTTAATGTTCTCTCTGCGGCCACTTCAGGGGTACCTGGAGCCAGAGGGATCTCTGTTCTCTCTCAGTGACCCCAAGTTTACCAATAAAAGCAGGTGCTGAAGGTACATTTGTGGAGTGGCCACAGGTTCTCTGGTGTGGTGCGTTCTCTCCACTGCCCCAGGGAGGTCTCCGATGCCCTTTCTCACCTGCCGGTCAGTGCTCCACAGGGCAGGTTCACCTGGTTTTGTTATTTTTTTTTCCCCTCCGAGTAATTGCACTGCCCCTTTCTCCTTTTTAATCCTCCTCCCCTGAGTTTGGCGTACTCTGACTTAATGAGCTGTCCAGAGCACCAGAACCCCCATTCCAAACTGCTGCACCTAGTTTTTCAGGCACTAAGATGCTAGAAGGAACTAGCATGTGTACTACAGGAGAGACATAATTTTGAGTCAAGGATTTTTGTTTTCTTTATGTTGAGATGTAAACCATACTGAAGATTGTAGTTGATTTTCATCAGTAAGTGCTTCAAATCATCTTCATTTTCAGCAAGCAAAGTTGTGTCATCTGCATATTGCAGGTGGTAAACGAGTCTTCCTCCAATTCTGATGCTGTGTTCTTCTTCATGTAGTCTGGCTTCTTGGAATATTTGTTCAGCATGCAGTTTGAATACATATGATGAAAGGATACAACCCTGACACACTCCCTTCCTGATTTTAAACCATGCAGTATCCTTTTGTTTTGTTTTAACAACAGCCTCCTGGTCTATGTACAGGTTTGTCATGAGCACAATTAAGTGTTTTAGAATTCTCATTCTTCTCAATGTTATTCAAAATTTGTTAGGATCAACACAGTCAAATGCTTTTGCATAGTCCATAAAACACAAGTAAACATTTTTCTGGTATTTTTTGCTTTCGACCAAGATCCATGTGACATCAGCAATGATATCTGTCATTCCATGTGTTCTTCTGAATGCAGCTTGCAGTAAGCACAGTATACATTTGTCAATATACCTACAAGACTAAAACTCTATGCCAATTTACTTTTTGAAACTTTTAATGCTCCCCAGTCAGAGCTGTCATTACGAAATTAAAAGGATGCTTCTAGTCATGTGGTTCTTTCTGCACACACTTCAAGCATGCAATTTTTTTTGTATTGTTGCTGCCAGTATTTTTATTGTTGTTGTTAGGTATTTGTGAGTTGTTTTCATCTCGTAGTGACCCTATATACAACACACCAAAGCACTGCCTGATCTTGAGGCATCCTCACAACTGTTGTCATGCTTGAGCGCATGGTCGCAGTCACTGTCAATCCATCTCATTGAGGGTCTTCCCCTTTTTGTTGACCCTCTACTTTACCCAATATAATATCCTTCTCCAGGGACTGGTCCTTTTTGATAACATGACCAAAATATGAGAGTTGAAGTTTGGCTATTCTCACTTCAAAGGAGTATTCTGGCTGTACTTCCTCAAAGACAGATTTTTTTTTTTCCTTCTTTTTGCAGTCCATGGTACATTCTACACTCTTCATCAACACCACAATTCAAACACATCGATTTTTCTGTGGTCTTCTTTGTTCATTTTCCAGCTCTCATATGTATATAAGACTATTAAAAATACCATGGCTTGGGTCAGGCGCTCCTTAGTTTTCAAAGTGACATCTTTATTTACAATATTCTTTAACATTTTAAGGAGGTCTTTTGCAATAGATTTGCCCAATAAAATACATCGTTTGATTTCTTGGCAGCTACTTCCATGGACATTGATTGTGGATCCAAGTAAAATGAAATCCCTAACAACTTCAATCTTTTCTCTATTGGTTGTTGTTGTTGTTATGTGCTGTCGAGTCGTCCTGACTCATAGTGACCCCTCCTTGGGTTTCCGAGGCAGTATCACTATGGAAGTAGGATTGCCCATCTCTATTGGTTAGGATGTTGCTTATTGGTTCTGTTTGAAGATTTTTGTTTTCTTTATATTGAGATGTGATTCATTCTGAAGGCTGTAGTCTTTGATCTTCATCAGTAAGTGCTTCAAGTAGATGCAGCTATGTATTCTCATATACAAAAAAAAAAAAAAAAAAAAAGGCTCTCAACACCACAATTCAAATACATCAATTTTTCTGTGGTCTTCCTTACTCTGTCCAGCTCTCATATGAATATGAGGCTATTTAAAATACCATGTCTTGGGTCAGGTGCGCCTTAGTCTTAATGTGATTTCATTGTTTTTTTTATAGTCATTGATTTCACCAAATTTTCTGGTATTTTAGCTATAATATTGTGGTAAATAATATTAGTGAACTTATATCTATAACTTTGTTGAGAATGGAGTTGTAATTAAAGGAAAAGGAGAAAAATTAGAAAAAGATTTTTGCTCAGTTACTAATGATGTCATTCAGTGTAGAAAGATTTTACAAACCAATTTTGTTTTTAGCATTCATACAATCTAATAAATATTACATTTAAGCATTTACAGTTATGTTCAGCACACATTATTCTATAATTAATATTGATTGTAAACATTGCTAAGGATTCTGTAAGGTCTGTTATTGGAGGGGGTTCATGGTGGGGGGAGTGACGTGACACCATGAATTACCTACTACCCTAGGTGACACTTACCCTAGAGATGCCACTGTTCCTGAACATGGAATACATTGTTAACGAGTTTTCTTCCTTAGCTTAATAATATGCTTCAGAGATTCCTCCATGTTGTTGAATGTAGCTGAACTTTCTTCTTTTTCATTGTTCTACAGAATTCTATTCCTTCACAATTTTTCCATTAGCATCTTGTTACCTTAGCAGGTATATTTTCTCTTCTAGTTCTTTTCAATTGCAGTTTGAGCCTGCTTGTATGATTATGGTCATTTTCCTCCCCACCTGCTTTTCTTCTAGCCTAGAGATAACAAAGTGAGGACCTTCAACTGTTTGCCATGTTCTGCTGAGAGTATCAGGTGATAGAGAGGAGCTTCCATGCATGAGGAATTTTCTTAACTTTTTCCCAAAGTAACAACCATCTCTTTAGTCTTCTGATTTTTGATGGAGATAAAGAAGGATGTAGGGGTTGTATTAATGAGGACTCTCAGGATTTTGTTGATTCTTCTTTTTTCCTTCATACGAATTTTGAGTTAGTGGAGGTGGGAGTAGGTTTAGAAGCAGGCTGAATCAGCAGGATTACCAATGTTCAAAGCCTATATCATGAAGTTTGCCCATTTGTTATTTGTTGTTGCTTGTGCTTTGTATTTGTTGAGATTTACTGTTTTACAAACTAACTTCATTAAATTTTGGTAGAAGGAAATTTTCTTTAGCTTCCTCTTACCATTTTTAAACCAAAACGCAAGCCAGTTGCTCTCAGGTTGACTTTGACTCATGGTGACCCCAGGTGTTACAGAGTAGCATTGCTCCTTGGGGTTTATTGGCTATAATCTTTATACAGAAGTAGTTTACCAAGCTTTTCTTCTGCAGAACTTCCCGGCGAGTTTGAACCACTAACCTTTAGGTTAACAGCTAATCAAAACTATTTCACCACCCAGGAAACTTTTGTCACTTTTAGGGG
The DNA here is from genome assembly GCF_000298275.1 of Orycteropus afer afer. Lineage (NCBI taxonomy): Eukaryota > Metazoa > Chordata > Mammalia > Tubulidentata > Orycteropodidae > Orycteropus > Orycteropus afer. The sequence continues at coordinate 1,941,380 of NW_006921961.1, forward strand.
AACAATTTTCCCTTGAGAATTTCTTATGTGATGAATCTCGGATTATCTTTTTTGCTTCTTATATGTCGAAAGTCTTTGCTATTTTTGTTTTTGTTTAAATAATGAAAATCTTAGTATTAAATTGATTATTAGAGTGCTAGTTGTGACCCTTCTGTTATTAGCAATAGCTGGAAAGACCTGTACTGTTATAATTTTCATGTAGGATTTATGCTCCAGACAAGTGTTTTTAATGACAACCAATAATAAAACTATCCTTACTATGTGCCTGGGAATATGCTATGTAGTTTATATGCATCACTTTATTTAATTATCATACAGAGTCCAAAAGATAGCATTCACGTAAAGATGAGAACTGAAGTTTACAAAAGTATATAAACTTTGTAAAGTTTAAGAAGGTTGCCAGTTCATACAGTGTTAGAAGCCTGGTCTGGCTCCCTGGCCTAAACTCTCAGTGACAAAGCTGTGCAGCCTCTTTCAGCTGCAATTTCAGGGATTAGCCACTTTTCTTCATGAATTAGACTCTTTGAAACACCCAACAAAGAGCAAATATGCCCGATTCTTACACTAATCAAGCAGTAAATCTAAAGCCTTAAAAGTTAAGAAATTTCATCATTGCTTTGTATTTTCTTTATGGGTTGTTAAGTAGTAAATGGCCCAGTTCGTGCATCCATTGAAGCGTATAAAGTCATCTTTTCTTATGATCTTGTGTCACTTTCCTGGGTTGGGAGGCCACACGTGGAATCTGTTGTTGACTTTCCAACAGCTTCCATGTCTAGCAGAGAATAGGTAATGGTGTTGGACTGGGTTCGCTAGAGAAACAAAACCAGTAAAGCTTATATAGAGAGAGAAAGAGAAATTTGTCTCAGGAAAATGGCTCACACACTTACAGAAGCTGGCAAGTCCCAAGTTCTTGGATCAGACATCAAACTGGAGGCTTTCCCCAGCTCACGCAGCTGCAGGGTCTGACGAGCTCAAGGTTGGCAGGCAGTGTACTGGCTGTTGACTCCAACGAATGATGAATCCAAGATCTCCAGGCCAAATGGTGGATTGTTTGCTCATGGGCAGTTTTAGGCAGCTCAACAGAATCCTGATCCACAGAAGAGTGTCTCTTTTCCTGGGATGTCCATAAGTATACTGGAAGTAGGCCACATCCCTAGGGAAACTCCCTTTCAATGGATTGGCTGCTCAAAAAATATATATATCTGATCCCATCATTGGAACAAGCCACATTACGATTGCTTAAACCACACAGAATTGTGGTCCAGCCAAGTTAACACACAGCTCCAGCTATCACAGTAACAATCATCTAAGTCTCTTGTCTTTTGCTGATTATCTTCTTCCTTGTCTCTGCTCCCATTATTCCACCTGGCCATTTTCCAAATGATGGGTTTCTCAGACAGCTCAGTTTGGAGACCACAGGCAGAAATTTTCTCTCTTAGTAAATCTATATTTTCCTGTCTTTCTATTTACAGAATAATGACCAGATTGTCTCTTTCCTGTGCCATACTGATTTTACTAAAAACTGTAAGAAATAACCAATACATCCTAACATCTTGGCTTTTTTCCACCACTTTCCCTATTTTTATAGTCTGCATTGGAAATACTTGAACCATAGACTTGCTAGTTAACATGCAGGCAATTGTTGAATCCTACGTTTCACGGTTCCATAAGATTCATCAGTGCCTTTGCCTGAATGGTAAAGTGACTATTTAATTCTCTCTTTAATTCCACATTTTAGGGTCCATTATTTAATAATTCCCTACTTTTAAATTTGTAATTTGGGGCTTTTCAAAGTTTTTAATTGCAAGTAATGAAAAACCAACTCTGGCTAATTTATGGAAAATGTATTTTGTTACAGAAGATATATATATATCTCAGAATCTCCATAATGGCTTCATTCACATTCCATTGAACTGGTCTCATGAAGACACTGTTGTTTTTGTTGTTAGTTGCTGTCAAGTCAATTCCTAATCATGTGTACAGAGTAGAGCTTCTCCATAGGGTTTTCAAGGTTGTAGTCTTTCAGAAGCAGAACTAAGCCTGTCTTCTGAGCTGCCAGTATGTGGGTTTGAACCACCAATCTTCCAGCTAGGAGTTGAACACTTACCTGTTTGTATCACCCAGTCACCTCATGAAGACGCTATTGTAATTCATACCTCAAAATATCAGTGTTGGCTCTGAAAACTGGATATCTCTTCTGTCCCTATTGCCACAGTCACCACAATAATTCTCCTCATTACTGGCTCTTGTTTGAAAATCTGGCACGATCATATTCAGGGGGCAAAAGTTACAGCATGTTACTCTTTAATGGACATAATCTGTAAAATGTGAAACAACAGACAAAGCAACATTAGGATTATTTCAAGAGCTCATCTTCAAGGTGAAATTAGCATCATGGAGGCATATCACATAAATGGTTCCAGGTTGCTTTCTTCTTACATCCACTGAGACCCATCTCAGACCTTCAGCTTCAAATAAAGGATGAGATTCTTGCAGGAAAATAGTCATGCCTAAAGAAATCTGTTATTATCAGCTGTTGATCGAGCCCTCATTCTAATTCTGCTTTTTCCCTGGTTTCTTTGTGAACAGAGGCTAATAAAATTCCCAGATGTGGTATGTTATTTCTTCAGAAACCAAACAATCTGTTTACCTCTTATTTTAATTTTGAAGCCAGCAGAGACAATAATTCATTTTGGTTGGCTGAGGAATCTTGCTATTAGCTCTGCCCCAGGTAATTACTAGGAATTTTACCATTTATGTTGGACCCTATATTTTAGCTGAGTTAATTGGCTACCACCTGGTGGTCACATGATTATCTGACATTTGTAATTCATCCTTAGGTTGATTTTTAGATTTAGATATCACATTATATCATCAATATAATGAATAACAGTACTTTTTAATTGAATCAAATCAGACTCTTCTCAGCAGGCTGTGACAATAAGCAGGCAAATTTAAATATTTCTGTAGAAGCACATAAATACATATCAGAATCTGTTTTACATAAATGCAAATTTGATTTTTACTTTCTTTTAAAATAGGAATCTAAAGAAAGCATTAGCCAAATTGATGGCAGAATATCTCACTTAGCTTGTTGCACCATTTGCATTGTTACTGCCACATCATGCATAGCTGATGCTATGAGAGACGTCTCTTCATTCAGTCTCCTAGAGCCTAGAGTTACCTTCCAGAATCTACCTTTTATAAGGTCATACTGGACATTATATAATGAATTTATAGAAACTAATTCACCTACATCTAATGTACTTCTAATTAAAATAGAAATTTCTTGATAGTCTCCACTTACCATTCTCCTTAGGTATTCTATATTATTTTAAATTAACCACTCTAGTAGATCTAGGCTCAGAGGGAAGACTGGGCAATCTAATTCTGTAGAGATACTGCCTTGGAAACCCAAAGAGGGGTCACTATGAGTTGGGACCAACTTGATGGCAGTGAGTTTAGTAGGTTTGTTGTTGTTATGTGCTGTCAAGTCGGACCTGACTCAGTGACCCCTCCTTGGGTTTCTGAGGCAGTATCACTACGGAAGTAGATTGCCCAACCTTTCTTCTGAGAAGTGACTGGTGGGTTTGAACTGCCAGCCTTCTGGTTAGCACTCAAGCACCTTAGGCACTACGCTACCAGAGCTCCCAGCAGGTTTAGGTAGTGCTAAAAGCTAGTACTTCTGCATCTTCCATCCACTCAACTATGCTCACCATTAATCACTAAATTGCTTCAGTAAAGTCACCTGTTTCTACTTAGTGGCAGATTCAGTGGTCTCTCATTTGTACTCATCATTTCCGAGATATTTGATACTCTTCACTCTTCTCTCCCTTTTGAAATGGCCTGCCTTTGACTGCCAGGGCACCACTTGCTGGGGGGAAGGATTTTCTGGATTTCTGGAGAGGTGGAGGCAGAGATACTGATCAGGAACCTCTGGGCACTGACTATTTTCTTCACTTTATGAGGATATGGCCTTTCAGAAGCTGATCTAGGTTCAAGATCAGGGAGACCCTGATGTTGCAAATATTCATTTAAACAAAAATGCAACATTTGTAAATGAAGTAAGTTTCTTTCCAGAAAGGAATAAAAGAGAGTAACAGAAAAAAAATGTGTATTTTCTCAATTTTGGTTGACGTGCACCTAGAGAGGCTAGGGCAAATCAGCATTGAGGTGTGGTTATTTCATGTCCAATGTATTGCATTATTTCTGGTTAAATAAATGTGGAAGTGCATGTGAGGGTTTTAGGGGTGTGTATGTTGATGGTAGCAGGGGAATGAATGCATGAATGACAGTGGCAGGAAGATTGTAGCATGGAGGTTAGCTTCCTGAAATGTTGCCCTATTTCTCTTAAGTCTCCTTTTATCTGACCATCAAGTGTTGTTTCCTTGGTGGCCACATCCACCATCACAGACTCCACATCCATGTGATGCTCTAGGACATGTTCTTCTGACACTGAAGGCCTGAGCTTCCAACACAACTTTTTTTTTTTTTTTGGTCACATCTCACCATCTCTTTCTCTCTCTACAGAATACTCCAATGATCTACTTCATTTATTTTCAGTAGGAGCAACATTCCTACTTTTATTTTAAGATAATGCAACCATGCTGTGAAGACCTGACAAAGGCAGAGCCAGAAAACTAATTTCCCATTCTGATCCTCTGCTCGATTCATGCCTGCAAACTCTCAGTGATACCAGTGGACAGCTTGCCTCTCATATGGAAGCCAAGCAGTTTATTGATGCCAAGCAGTTTATTGATGCCAAACAGTTTACCTTTTGGGGATATTTCCTTAATGTTAGGGGTGATGGTTAAGTGGATCTCAAAGGGCTTCTCTGTGAGGATGGAAGCAGTTTGTTTAGCAATGGTAAGCAGAATGCCAGTGAGACAAACAAAAGAGATAACTGAGAAAAACATTTGTAATATGTTGGTAAACTTGAAAGTAACATTACCATCCTTTCATAAAGGGAAGTGAGAACAGCCTGCTGGGCAAAAGCAAAAGTAGACTTTCTCATGAGATGCTTGGTGTTATTAAGCTACGTCCACTCTGCAGGGAAGTAGTCAATATCCATCATCCATGTAAGGCTTTGAAAATTGTGCACAGCTGAAAAGAAGAGTCCTCACTTTTCCTTTCTAGGATAAATGATGATAATAATGATGATGACAATGCTTGATTGACAACACATGCCTTTACAAGCATAGGCAGAGGAAGTTAGTGTGCTAGGAATAGTGGTAATGTGTGTTCAGAAATTAACTGCATATTCAAAGATAATTTAACGACAGCTCTACAGAAAACAAATAAAACTATGTGCCCTGGAGACTAAAATGTAGTCATACTGAAAGACTTCCACTGCTTGAAAAGATATTAGAATTCTGAACTAATATTTGGGATGTTCCTAAAGGAATATTATAGCAATTTGTTTGCAATAAAATGAATGTTTACAGATCATGGAAGGAGACTATGTGAACAGGACTTATGGAAGCAATCAAAACAGTCAGAAAACACTAGTTCCTCAGTTGCTGAAAGATTTTTGCCAAAACAAGCTCAGAATACTTCATGGAAGACCATTAATAATAATATATGAGAAACAACAATAAAAATAAATAATTCAATAAAAGAAAACTTCTTAGCTGTAAATGTAACACCTTTAAGGAAATTCAGGTCTTGGGAAGTCAGGATGTCATGGGGCATCTAGGTCCATTGGCATAAACAGAGTCACAAAGGCAATATTCTCTATTATGGTTGGTGAGTAGCAAGTGGGGTCTTAAAAGCTTGTGAGTGGCCATCTGGGATGCAACTATAGGTGTCTCCCCTCCAGAGCAAAGAAGAGTGAAGAAAATCAAAGACTCAAGCAAACAATTAGTCAAAGGACTAATGCACCACACAAACCACAGCCTTCACTAACCTGAGACCAGAAGAATAACTAGATAATGCCCAGCTACCACTACCAACTGCTCTGATTGGGATCACCATTCTAGGTCCTGGACAGAGTGGGAGAAAAGAAATGGAGAAAAAAATTCAAAATCTTAAAAAAGATTTAACTTATTGATGTTATAGAGACTGCTGGAACCCCTGAGGTTGTGGCCCTTTGAAATCCTTCAAGCCTGGAACTGGACCCACTCTTGGGGATCAACTTTCAGCCAAACAACAGACATGAATAATAACACTAGGCAGGAATATGCTTCTCAGTACAATCAATTATACAAGACCCAAAGAGCAGCATTTGCCCAAAAACAAAGCTCAGAAGGAAGGATAGGGCAGGAATGAAGGACAAATGGAAATGGGAAACCCAGGGAGGAGGTGGGAAGAGTACTGTGATATTTAGAGGATTACAACCAATGTCACAAAACAAGGTGCATACAAATTGTTGAAGGGAAAACAAATTTGCTTTGTAAATTTTCACTAAAACTAATAACAATAAAAAAGTCAAAATATGCTTCATAGTCTAAGGACCTATACTATTTTTGAAATAGTATAAATGTTAAAGTCTAAAATTCAAGTTTCTGCTCTATCACTTAGTAATATGAAGCCCTGGACAATTCTCAGAGGCTCAATTATTACAACTTTAAAATGGATTATAAAAATTACCAAGCTTCTAGAAGGATCAATTGAAATTAAATAGGTACTGAGGCATTTTTGTAAACTGTAAAGTACAATGTCCATATTATTTTTAAATGTACATTATGAGTGGAATAATATTTACTATCAAGATTTATTCAAGCGTGAGAGAAACTTGCCTGAGTTGTGGGAAGAACTTGCCTTATCAATGACAGAACAGAACTGGCAACAGAGATGATTGTGGTCTTTGTCAATTTTTATGTCTAGTTAATTGAATTATTTTGATTCATGTATTGATGATAACTGGTGGGGCAGGGGTTAAAACACTTAGTTGTTAACCAAGAGATCAATAGTTCAAACCTACCAATTGTTTAGTGGGAGAATGATGTGGCAGTCTGGTTTCATAAAGATTTACAGTCTTGGAATTCCTATTAGACAGTTCTATTCTGCCCTATAGGGTTACTATGAGTCGGAATCAACTTGATGGCAGGTAGTATGTTTCTTTTTTTGGGGGGGAAATCATTGGCTTATATAAGTCAGATACCTATTTTATGACAGCACATACTATGAGTTGGCCCAGTGGTTAAACGCTCAGCTGTTAACTACAAGGTCCACAGTTAAAACTCACCTTGTGGCAGTCTGCTTCTGTAAAGATTAAAACCTTGGAAACACTGTGGTGCAAATCTATTCTGTCCTACAGTGTTGCTAAGAGTTGGAATTGTTTCAATGACAAGGGTGTTTTCCGGGTTTATATTAGCAGCATATATTATGCTATTTATTATAAATTAGTGTGTTCAAAATTCTCTGACATTTTGTTAAATTTTGGGCTCAAATTTCTCTAAACTGTTTTTCAAGTTAATTTTTTTCTTCCATTTAGAGATATTAGAAATTGGCAAGCACTACTTTGATAGTGAACCATATAATAACTCACATCGGAGTTTACATACATACATACACACTTTTTAAAAAAATATATACATGTAATTTATTTCTATAATAATGTATATATTTACTTAAATATATATATTTAAAACCTGAGAAGGGAAGCTATTTAAAGAAACTAGAAGTTCTCAAATTAGGTAGCTGTACAGTACTGTTTTGTAGTTAATAGGAGACCATGAGGCTATTACGAATAGTTCCATTTGTAGAAACATTCCAAGAATGAATGAAGTCACAATGACAGCTTAATTAGCAAACTTAAAAATATTCAGATGCCTTATGTTGGAAAGGAAATATTAATTGTATGGATGAAATACTAGATTGTGTAGTTGACAACATCTTAACATGACTGTGCCTTGACCATAGTGTGACAAATGATATCACAATATCTCAACCATTGTATTAACTGAGATTTTCAAGGTTTAGTTATATTCAAATATTTAGAACGAAGTCTTTCAAATAAAAATATGGAAGATATTGGGAATTTAACGTAGTGTCTTGTACTTACAAAGCATGGTGGTTCTCAGAATGGGCTTCTGGAGCCTGAAGTCAGACCGAGAAGATATACATGTGTCAGAGAAGGAGCCTGAGATCTTAGGAGTAACCGAAAGACAGACAGTACCAGTTAGGTTTATCAGGACCAGTCAAATGTAGTAACTGGGAATTCCATTGCAAATTTGTGACCTGTGCCATATCCACAAACTTAATACTCTTTCAGGAAATGCTTGTTCAATAAATTAATGAGGAGTACAGTGGTAAGAGAAAGGTGGTATTCAGATTGGTGATTAATATCAAGAAAATAATGCAAACTTATGTAATAAATGACAAATACAAGGGTAGAGCACAGGCCCAGGGAGGATGACAGCAGGAGACATGTGATGACAATGGTAGCAAGTCACAAAAGTCTCAAGCTGGGGCATGACCTGAGACACTGGACTGGGGCAAGGTCTAGGACTTCAGTTCTTGACAAATCTTGTCAGAACAAAACAAAATTCTAGACAGGAGAAACAGATAAATTGGTGCAGTTAGCAATGCACAAACCAGGAGATTTGTGGCAACATTGAATTGATATGGAATCACCTGTGGTCTGAAATGGAATAGAGCTGACAGTAGGCCTGGTTTAGGTTTGAACCTGAAGGAAAGAATCAATGTTTTTGGTTGTGAGCAGCAAAGTTACAGCAAATGGAATAAATCATTGTTTATTATGGTAGGTTGACTTTTCTTTTCCATGAAATCACATGGAGAGAATAATAGAACTACGTTTCAAGTAAAATTACTTGCAACTAAGGAAATATAAAGTAGTTAGATTATTAATTAAATATTCCAACCTATAAATGAGAAATTTTCAGAACAATCTATTGTGAGACCAAAGCCAACAAAACTGTGGAGGAAACTTGAAGTATGTGTGGAACAATCTGTTTGGGAAAATACTTCATCAGTTTCTAGCATTTTTGGATATTTTATGAGTGAGACTTTGACAACCCTTTGTTCAAGGCTATTTTATAGTACCTTGAAGTATAGAAATAGTGTCTCTTTTCAGAGCAAAGTACAACTAAGCTAACTATTCTGTATGATGAAAAATGTCTCTTTCTGGAGCAAAAGGCAGGCATCATTACTGCCAGTCATAAAAATATTTGGGTTCTCTAAGCTCAAGGTCTTTTTTAATTATTATTATTTATTTTCCTCCCTGTAATGCAACCCATTATTTCATATAACATCACCCTCCATTGTTTCTGTAATATCACCCTCCTTTTTCCTATGTCATCTGGCCTTTTTCATGTCACCCTATGGTAATTGGGGCTTTGGCAATCAGAACAAAAGTGCTGATATTGTGGCTACTACTACTGCTGTGGGTAATACACTGTCCTTCCTCTCTCAACTAAGAGTATTGCATGTTCTACCAGCATTCATGAACTGTGGCAGGTCGATTTGGTAGTTAAAAAGAAGAGTAAAATCTCAGATCTTTTACAATTTTTGGCATAATCAGGGCTGATTTTGGAAGTTTGTATATGTAAAAATTCATTTTAATTAAGCCAAAAGAATATCAGAATTTTTAAATAGGCACCTATGCACGTCCAAGTCAATATATTTCTTTAATCCCTTATTCTAATAGCAATTTTTGGTTTAGCAATGTCTTATAGCATGGTGGCTATTTAATTCACACCATAAAGAGCTCTGCTTTTGAAGGAAAGTATAACTGAATATAATCTGTATTTCAAATTTGAATTTGTATTTCGTATTGGTGATTAACATCAGGAAAATAATGTATTTCAGTCAATCATGTTTGAGGATTGTTAACAGAAAACCTAAAGTTGATAGATACATAAGAATAATAATTAAGAGAAGTGATCAAACATCTAAGTTGAGGGAGAGGCTATTGGAGGAGAGTCTTTGGAATCAATCTGAGTTTAGGAAAGAAAAATACCACAATTTACATTCTAGTTATTATATTTTTCCATGTGGAAATGATACTAATTTATGAGAATTATGAAAGCTGGGCATTGAATAAGGAAGACCAAAGAAGAATTGATGCTTTTAAATTATGGTGTTTTGGTTCTCTAGTGCTACTATCCCAGAAGTACCACAAGTGGATGGCTTTAACAAACAGGGTTTTATTCTTTTACAGTATAGGAGGCTGGAAGTCCAAATACAGAGTGCTGCTCTAGTGCCTGGGTGAAGGCCACTCAACTTCAGGCTTCAACTCTACCTCTATTCCTGGCCCACTGGAGTCCTGGACCATTTAAGTCAGGCAGTTGCTGGCTGCTGAAGCTGACAAACTTAAAATTGGCAGATAAGATGGTACAATCTCAAGATTAGCAGGCAACATGGCAAGTTCAAGTACAAAAACAATACCAAGATCAGCAGGCAACAGAGGAGGCCACTAGCTTAAGTCCAGGAATTGGAGATGAAGACTCAGCCAAGTACAGGATCCAAATGCTCTAAAAGCTAGTCACCTTTCTCAAAGCTCCTCCATATATACTGGAAGCAGGCCACACCCAAAAGACAGCTCCCTTTCCATTGATTACCGTCTCACACCAGATTCCACCATGGTGGTGATTGCAATCTAATCATGGGGGAATAACTTCATCCAGCTGCCCAACCACTCAAAACCACAGCCTAGCCAAGTTAACATATAACCTTAGCTACCACATATGGTATTGGTAAAGAATATTGAATACACCATGGAGTGCCAGAGGAATGAACAAATCTGTCTTGGAAGAAGTACAATCAGAATGCTCCTTAGAAATGAGCATGGCAAGATGTCATCTCATGTACTTTGGACATGTGATCAGGAGGGACCAGTCCTTCTCCAAGGTAAAATAGAGTCAGCACAAGAAGAGGAAGACCTTCAACAAAATGGGTTGACACAGTGGCTGCAACAATGGGCTCGAACAGCAATCATTGTGAGGATGGCAAAGACTGGGCAGTGTTTTTGCTCATTGTACATTGGGTCACTGAGTTGGGACCGACTTGATGACAGTTAACAGCAACAACATGAGAATTTTAGATCTCTAGAAGCATAGTATTAGGAACTCTGGTAGCGTAGCGTAGCGCCTAAGGCACTTGACTGCTAAGCAGAAGACTGGAGGTTCAAACCCACCAGCCACTCCTTGGAAGGAAGATTGAGCAAACTACTTCCGTAGTGATACTGCCTCAGAAACCCAAGGAGGGATTGCTATTAGTCAGGTACTACTTGATGGCACATAACAACAACAAAAGTATAGCAATGGGCTTTGTTTGTTTGCTGCAATTTAAAAGTATTTGGGGGAAGTATTGGGTTAAAGAGAAAAAGAAAATGAGTTGGTTTTTCTTCAAGAAGACTTGATCAAGGGTCTACATTTGTCTTTATCTTGTATTATGTCCTTGAGCTTCATTTCCAATTATATTAAAAAGAAAAATAGATCATACCCTGCTCACCTAACTTAATCATTGTTTTGAAAATTTAAAATGTAAACACTTTCCTTTCTTTCTTTTTTTAAAGTATATATTTATTAGCACTGCAAAGATACTGTCAGTGACACTGAATAATTTCCATAGTAGCCAGCTAAGGTCTACAAGGGTCTGTTTCATATCCTGTATATTTCTTTATTGCCATGTCTTAAGAAACAGATGGGTTGTGATGAGATGAAACTAAGAGGAAAGAACAGAGAGCCTAAATGAGAATAGTGTAGGTGACAAATGGAAGCTCTTACTGGTAGGTCAATTGTGATATTCAAAGTTTGTGATGAAGTGGGCGCATTGTGAGATAACGTCCCAGGCATGGTTTTATGAAAGTCAGTCATTTTGTCAAATGATCAATTATGAGTGACAAGTATAAACAATGTATCAAAGTTAACAATTTAACAAGATCTCTTAAAAAAATTTTTTTTTCATAAGGTTGACAGCAATTCTTATGATGTTGTTATGTGCCTTCAAGTTGGACCCGACTCATAGCGACCCCTCCTTGGGTTTCTGAGGCAGTATCACTATGGAAGTAGATTGCCCCATCTTCCTTCCGATGAGTGGCTGGTGGTTCAGCCTCTGGTTCGCAGTCAAGTGCCTTAGGCACTACGCTACCAGAGCTCCCTAGGGTCTAGTTTTGCTTTGGGCAACTTGAACACGCCTTTCAAAGGTTTCACCTGCCCCTTATTCTTTGTTTTCTCTGCATTTCAGTCTCCCTGGTACTCATTTTCCTTCCTCAGTACTGCAGTTTCCTCTATCTGCCACTAAATTTTCTTCCCTCTTTGTCTTCCCACTTTGTTTTTATTTTTTTAAATTTATTTTCCCTACTCTTCTTGCTATTATTACTAGTCTCTCATAACAAAATCACCTTCTTTGCCCTTAAATTTCTCTTCTTTCTTCTCTTCTCCATTTTTTTTTCTTAAATATTTCTTTCTGTTTTCTCCTTGTCCCCTCTTTCCCTTCCATCTCCTGGCTTCTACTTCTCCACAAACCTCTTCTCTGAGATCATCAGCCCAGTTGTGCTCACTGTCTTTTCCTTCTTTCTCCATTTTCCTTCTTTCTACCCCATTTCCCTCAAGCAGCAGTAGCAATAGCAGGACACAGGGCAGAGAGCAATTAAACAAATGATTAATAACTTTTTATGAGATTCTCATCAATTACAATACATGTACAGACTGCCCATCCAACATGAATGTAAACATTCTACATAAGTGAAAAGAAGCAGGTCTTAGTATATTGGTAATTTGGCAAAGTAGGAAAATTCATCATTAAGACATATTGTTCTTCTGACAAATTGAATTTCAGGTACATCAATTTCAGATGAATTCACCTAGAGTCATTCTGAGTGGAAGGTAATAAAGTGGCAAGTGTCACTCTGAATTCCAAGAAGGGAGTCAGCTTGAATTCCTTTTGCTTTGGCCAGAATTTGTCCTTGAGTGTGGGGTCACTCCAGGTATGGTTAGAGGCAGCATAGGGAAATATGAAAAATGGGGAGACTGTCTCAATTTCTTTTAACTAAACTTTTTTCTCTTGTTTTCTTATGGATTCAGCAGAAGTAAAATTTAGAGCATTTTTACATACTAATCTGTGATAGAACTGGAAATGGAAGATATAACTGGTTAAAGAGACTCCTCATAGACTTCATTTTGAAATATTGAAATGAATAAGAAAGAGTACCCTTGTCCCCAAATATGTGGGACTTATTTTTCTAGCCAATACCAGGCATCTGTTATAAATTTACTGGGGCATTTTCTTTCTGAGGAACTGAAAATAAATGATAACAATGGGAACTTTGAGAAGATGCCAAAGGTTGTTTTGGTGATAAATAAATACATTCATGGCAGTAATGAGTAACAAAGTTCTTAGTTATCTAAAGCATTACTGAAACATGACATGAGCAAGCTGTTGACAAGAAACATTAACGAAATCAAAAGTAGTTGAGTAGTTGTTGTTAGGTGTCCTCAAGTTGGCACTGACTCATAATGACCCCATGTACAACAAAATGAAACACTGCCCAGTAGTATTGATGTGTAAGTAGAAGCAGTTTGGAAAGTCCATTCCTCTGTACTCTCCTTTCCAGTATCTACCCAGCATGAACCTATGGCATCCAGAAAATGAAAGCAGTAGCTTTCTCTTTCCCCAACTAAACATTGTTGTTTTTCTTGTTGTTAGTTGCTTTAGAGGCAACTAACTCATGGTGACCCCATGTGTACAAAGTAGAACTGTACTCTATAGGATTTTCAAGACTGTAATCTTTGGAAACAGATTGTCAGTCCTTCTGAGATGCTTCTGTTTGGGTTTAAACCATCAATCTTTCAGCTAGTAGTCTAGCACTTGACCATTTGTGTCACCCAGGAACTCCACATAAGTACTAACCATTTGTTGTTGAGTTGATTCCAATGTATAGCAACACTTTATCAAAGAGTAGAACTGTCTCATAGGGTTTACAAGGCTGTAATCTTTTACAAAAGCATATTGCCACACCTTTTCCCCATGGAGTGGCTTGTGGGTTTGAACCACCAGCCCTTCAAGTAGCAGCTCAGCCCTTAACCATTGCACCACTAAGACTCCTTGTCTAAACACTAATGATGTTTTAAAGGAAGCATACATCCTACTTCATCCACAAATCTTTTTCAAACTCAGTTTGAGGAGGTCATTTCCTCTTCCTAAGGAGCTCTGGTTCAAACCCACCAGCTACTCCTCAGAAGGAAGGTTAGGGTCTACTTCCATAGTGATACTTCCTTGGAAACCCAAGGAGGGGTTGCTATGAGTTGGATCCAACTCGATGGCAGTGAGTTTGGTGTTTTTGGTTTAAGGAGTTCTGGTGGCATAGTGCCTAAGGCATTTGATTGCTGGCCACAAGGTTGGTGGTTCAACCCCACCAGTCACTCCGTGGAAGGAAGATGGGTCAATCTACTTCCTTAAAAATTTACCACCTTGGAAACCCAATGGGGTCGTTATGAGTCAGCTCCTACTTGATGGCAGTGAATTTGGTTTTGGGTTAATGTGATATCAATTACTATTTATATATACACACATACATAAAGTTAAAGCTAATGGAAGAAATGACAAGATAAAAGAGCTGCACAGAAGATTTCAAAGAGCAGCTTGAGCAGACAAAGCCAATTACTATAATGAAATGTGCAAAGACTTGGAGTTAGAAAAACAAAAGGAAAGAAGAGACTTGGAGTTAGAAAACCAAAACTTCCCTTTTGGCATTTCTCAAGCTGAAAGAACTGAGGAAAAAATTTAAGCCTTCAGTTGCAATATTGAAAGATTCTATGAGCAAAATATTGAATGATGCAGGAAGCATCAAAAGAAGATGAAAGGAATACAGAGAGTCACTGTACCAAAAAGAACTGGTTGATGTTCATATGGTGGTTAAGTTTGTGCATCAACTTGGCTGGGCCTGGTTAAGTGGCTGGGCAGCTGGTGGTAGTTATTCCCCATGATGAGACTGGCAATTAACTCTATGGTGGGATCTACCAAAAGCAGCTGAGTAGCTGCTTTGGGTATGTAGTCTGCTTCATGTATATAAGCCTTGGGGAATGGTCTCTAGCTTATGGCACCTTGAACCCTGCATATAGCTGTGTCATTGTTCAGCAGCCTGCCATGCTCTGCCGACCTTGGGACTTTCAATGGACTTGAATGAATGGCCTGCATATAATTTGGTAATATCGGAACTGGGCCTTTTTACTTGTCAACCTTGGGTTTGGCAGCCTCAGCAGCCAGCAGCTGTCTGAGTGAAGAAAATCCTCTAGCTTCAGTGGGCCAGGAGCTGGAGGCAGAGCTGAAGCCCAAGGCTGAGGGGCTTTCACCTAGCCCCTAAAGCCTGACACTTTGAACCTGGACTTAAAGCCTCCAAATTGTGAGAGAATAAACTCCTGTTTATTAAGGCCATCCCATTTGTGGTATATTCCTGTCAGAGTGGCGCTAGGTAACCAGAACAGTTCATCCATTTCAGGAGGTGGCATATGATCAAGAACCAGTGGTACTGAAAGAAGAAGTTGAAGCTGCACTAAAGGAATTGGTGAAGAACAAGGCTCCAGGAATTGAGAATAACATTGAGATGTTTCAACAAATGGATGCCCCACTAGAGGCACTCACTCAGTTATGCCAAGAGACTTAGAAGAGAGCTACCTGGCCAACTGACTGGAACAGATCCATATTTGTATCCATTCCAAGGGAAGGTGATCCCACAGAATGTGGAAATTATCAAACAATATGATTAATATTGCATGCAAGTAAAATCTTACTGAAGATAATTCAAAAACGGCTGCAGCAGTGTATTGACAGAGAACTTCCAGAGGTGCAGGTTGGATTCAGAAAAGGATGTGGAACAAGGGCTATCATAGCTGATGTCAGATGGATCTTGGCTGAAAGCAAAGAATACCAGATAGATGTTTACTTGTTTTATTGACTACGCAAAAGCATTTGATTGTGCAGATCATAACAAATTGTGGGTAACATTGAGAAGAATGGGAATTCCAGAACACTTAATTGTACTCATGAGGAACCTGTACATAGATGAGGAAGGCTGTTGTTCAAACAGAACAAGGGGACACTGCATGGTTAAAAATCAAGAAGGGAGTGCATCAGGTTGTATCATTTCACTTTATTTGCACCATGGTGAGCAAATAATCCAAGAAGCTGGACTATATGAAGAAGAATGGGCCATCAAGATTGGAGGAAGAACCATTAACAACCTACGATATGCTGATGGCACAACTGTGCTTGATGAAAGTGAGGATGACTTGAAGCACTTACTGATGAAGATTGAAGGTTACACTCTGCAGTATGGATCACATCTCAATCTGAAGAAAACAAAAATTCTCACAACGACCTATAAGCAGCATCACAATAAAATGGAGAAAAGATTGAAGTTGTCAAAAACTTCACATTGCTTGGTTTTACAATTGATGTCAATGGAAGCAGCAGTCAGGACATCAGACAACGTATAGCACTGAGCAAGTTGGCTGCAAAGGACCTCTTTCAAGTGCTGAGGAGCAAAGATGTCTCCTGGAGGACTAAGGTGCACGTGACACAAGCCATGATATTTTCAATCACCTCATATGCATGTGAGAGCTGGACAATGAATAAGGAAGACTGAAGAATTGATGATTTTGAATTGTGGTGTTGGTGAAGAATGCTGAAAGTACCATGGACTGCTGAAAGAACTAACAGGCCTGTACTAAAGGAAGTGCAGCTAGAGTGGTCCTTGGAAGTGAAAATGGCCAGACTTCATCTCACCTACTTTGGCCATGTTGTCAGAAGGGACCATTCCCTGGAGAATGATGTCATGCTTGGTAAGATGGAGGGTTAACGAAATAGGGGAAGGCCCTCAATGGGATGGATTGAAACAGTGGCTGTGGTGATGGGCTCAAGTATAGGAGGGATGGTGGAGCTGGCAGGGGACCAGGCAGTTTTCGTTTTGCTGTGCATAGTGTTGCTATGAGTCAGAGATGACTTGATGGAAACTAACAACTAACAACAACAACAACAACATATATCTGACAATCATGTAGTGTCTTGTGGTACCTCTTTAATTTTGCTATCATAGCATGTCATTTAAAAGGAATTTAAAATGCATGCGTGTTCATATCTTGTTACTAAAATTAGAATGTAAACTCTTTGAGGGGTAAAATGTTTTATAGTTCTTGTTTTGTCTACAGGATACAACCTACTGTACTTTGCAAATTGTGTATTTCATAAATACTTGTGGACTCGAATGAAGAGTTAGGCTGATATGAAAAAGTAATTATGTTGTGCTAGTTTGTCGACCATATTGTGTTTAATCTGGTTGCCTCTTCCCATGCTGAGCTCTCAAAGACACAGATTTAATGTGGTAATTTCAATTGATTTAAAGTAAAATGAAAGTACTTAGAACAGAAAACTGTTGGCACTTTATAATACCATGTAATAAGTTTATAGACTTTGAAGCAGTATTTTTAACCTTGGCATTTGTTTCAGAATGTGTTTTATTTCACACCACTTTTGCTAACTACTGGTAGAATATTGGATTATTGAACTGAAGAGTTCATAATACTATCATCATTTGTCAGCAAGTGTTTAGAAACCATGGTTTTAGACAGCAGACGTTGTAATTTATATCGCCACTTTTTAATCTTCTCCGTGACAGTCTTCTGGAGAGTGTGAGATGTACCCAATAGCTGAAAATTAAGGTAATGCATGACACTTTATTCAGACAAATGAGATAGAGGATGTGATGGTAAATGTTGTGCCCTGCTATTTTTTTGTCACTGTTTTCTTAAAAATGGTCCTCACTGTTCTCAATAAAAGTTAGGGTCATTGTATTTTGCAAACTTAGTAGTTGTTAGGGCAGTAGGAAATTTCTGATATGTGACCATTTATTATATACTTGAATTATAGCTCTAGTGGTTTGATCTAATATTTAGCTATGCATATTTCTGCTTTATATAAACAATACTTAAAAGAAGAAAGCTTGGGCATAATCTTTTCTATCTCTTTTAAATTTATTTAAAATGTTACATTATATACATATATATTTGAGTGTCAGGGTTTTGTGTATAGGAAATATTATCAGGAAATACTTACTGCACTTTCCTAATAGCGTCTAATGTCCAGGTTCTAAATACCAGCTTTTTAGCATCTGTGTCACCATCATTGCCAAGAATATCAGACAATCCCCTGATCTGGAACCAGTGACTTTAGACGCACTATGTGGCTTCTTCATGGTACAATCCAAGTGGCAACATTTATGATGGGGAAATATAATATTGAAAAACTTATATCCATAAGTACAGAGTGCGATTATATGACGTTATGAGTAAATATATTTTTATTTTTGGCTGAAGAAGAAATTTAATGATATTAGAACAGCTCATGAGGATCAGGAGTCAGTGATTCAAATGACTGGAAGCCAGTAAAATTTATTAGTACAAGACATGTAAAGGAATCTATACTGGTTCTTAGTGATAGGTGGGGGGAATTTGCTCAAACTGTGAGCACTTCTTTCCCTGTTAGAGAAGGACAGAGGATGTCCAATGGTGCACTTCATGGTGCTCTCTGTGCAGAAAGAATTGTGTGAGCACTGGCATTTGTCATATGGTATGGTTGGTGTAAACATGTTTGTTGTTGCATTCTTTTACTAGGAAGACTACATTTATGTGATTAGAAGTTTTCTGTTATGTAAAGACAGTTGAGTTACACAAAGCAAATTGAAAGTGACTTGAGTTTGTACCTCCCATTTGTCTGTGTGAAATGATTGATTTCATGAAAGTTAAGTTCTTTATTAAAGACTAAGACACAATTTTAGGCTGTGCATATCACATCCCTAAATGTCACTAGTGTCTGATGGTTATAAATAAGAAGGATTTTTTTCATAGACTTCACAAGTCTGCAATATTTAATCAGTTGCACAATGTGAGCACACTCTTCCTAACTATTTTCAATGAATTACAATTAATCGTGATGTGTTATTTCCATAACACTATTTGGGCAAATATTTACATCAGATGTACATCTTCTGATTGCATAGAATTTGATGTCTCAGAAGACATATTTCTTCAGATTTACTTTAATCCATATGGAATACTGTATTTTTACGCAAGTACCATGTGCCTTCTACATTTATTTGACAACTATTTCCTCCCACTAATAGGTATTTTTATAGACATGCTATGCTAATCTTTTTATAGCAACATGTAAAAAATTTGCATAGCAGTGATTATGAAAATATGTCCCGGGGGAGGGAGTGATTGGCAAACAAACATAGAAAGCGCTTGTTATTTGCGTAAAAATATGGTACACATTTTTTTTTTAACATTTCATTGTGATTTGAGTGGAAGTACAAAGCACATTAGTTTCACATTTAACAATTTGCATACATTTTATTTTGTGATATTAGTTGCCATCCACTCAATGTAGCAGCACTATTCCTACTTTCTTCTTCCTGTGTTCTCTGTTTTCATTCCTCCTTTTTTTCCCTGTCTCTTCCTGCTTTCTGAACTTTGTTTTTTGGCAGATGCTACCTTTATGGTTATGTATGGTTGGTTGTTCTGAGGAGTATGTTCCTCACAGATGTTATTGTTCATTTTATAGGCCTATTATTTGACTGAAAAATGATTCCTGGTGGTGGGTTAAGTCCCAGGTTTGAAGGGTGTCTAAGGACCACAGTCTGGTGAGTTCTACTAGTCTCTATCAGATCAGTTAGTCTGGTCTTTTTTATGATTGCTTCTTCTGTCCAGGACCTTGTATTGTGATCCTGATCAGAGCAGTCAGTAGCGGTACATGGGCACCATCTGGTTCTTCTGACTTCACACTAATGGAAGCTGTATTTTATGTGGTCTATTAGTCCTTTGGACTTCTTTCCTGTGTCTTTGACTTTCTTCACTTTTCTTTGCTCAGATGGGAAGAGACCAATAGTTGCTTCTTAGCCACTCACAAGGGCTGTTAAGACCCCAGTTGTTATCACCAAAGTAGGATGTAGAACATTCTCTTTGTGAACTATCTTATACCAATTGACCTAGATGTCCCCTGATGCTATGGTCTTCATCACTTAAGCCCCGTGACTCAGTCCTTCATGGTATTTTGTTATGCCTCTGGTCATACTGGCAGGAGGGACCAGTGCCTGGATAAAGATGTCATGCTTGGTAAAGTAGATGGTCAGTGAAAAAGAGGAAGATCCTCAATGAGGTGGATTGATACTGTGACTGCAACAATGGCCTTAAGCATAGAAATGATTGTGAGGGTGGCACAGGACTGAACAGTGTTTTGTTCTGTTGCACATAGGGTCTTTATGAGTCAGAATAAAATTGATAGAACCCAATAACAACAAAATTTTCATACCTTTGCCCCCTGTATGCTCTACTATATATATGGATATACTTGCAGCACATACAAATAACTGTGCAGAAATTTCCTCTGCAAACACACACACACACAGATTGATATACTCTGAACTCTAGTACACATTGATATAAGGAAATAAACTTCAAATATTTCTGTAAATGTAATGTACATAGTTTTCACATTCACACCAATGGGATGTGAAAGTTGGAAACAAAAAAGAATTATCCATAGTTGGAAAATGTGGGCTTGGTGACAGATATGAAGCTGGAGATTGCATGATAGAATTTTGCAAGACCAGTGACTTATTCATTGCAAATATCTTTTTTCAACAACATAAATGGTGGTTATACATGTTGACTTCACCAGATGGAATACACAAGAATCAAATAGACTACATCTGTGCAAAGAGGTGATGGAGAACCTCAATATCCTCAGCCAAAACAAAGCTTGGAGCTGACTGTGGAACAGACCATCAACTGCTTACATGTAGGTTCAAGTCGAAGCTGAAGAAAATTGAAACAAGTCCACAAGAGCCAATATATGATCTTAGTTGTATTCAACCTGAATTTAGAGACAATCTGAAGAACAGATTTAATGTTTTGAACACCGATGACCAAAAAACATGAATTGTAGAAAGACTTCAAGAACATCAGCCATGAAGAGAGAAAAGGTCATTAAAAGGACAGGAAAGGAAGAAGAGACAAAAATGGATGTCAGAAGAGACTCTGAAAGCTGCTCTTGAATGGAGAGTAGCTAAAGCACATGGAAGAAATAACAAGATAAAAGAGCTGAACAGAAGATTTCCAAGAACAGCTTGAGAAGACAAAGTCAATTATTATAATGAAATGTGCAAAGATGTGGTTAGAAAACCAAAAGGGAAGAACATGCTCAACATTTCTCAAGCTGAAAGAACTGAAAAAAAAAAACATTCAAGCTTCAAGTTACAATATTGAAAAAGTCTATGGGCAAAATATTGAATGATGCAGGAAACTTCAAAAGAAGATGGAGGGAATGCACAGAGTCAATACTAAAAAGAATTGGTGATGTTTATCCATTTCAGGAGGTGGCATTATGATCAAGAACCAACAGTATTGAAGGAAAAAGTCGAAGCTGCACTGAAGAAACTGGAGAAAAAAAAACAATGCTCTAGGAATTGACAGAATACCTGTTGAGATGTTTCAACAAATAGATGCTGTGTTGGAGGCATTTACTCATCTATGCCAAGAAATTTGGAAGACAGGTGCATAGCCAACTGACTAGAAGAGATCCATATTTGTACCCATTCCAAAGAAAGGTGATACCACAGAATATGGAAATTATAGAACAATATCATTGATATCGCATGCAAGTAAAATCTTACTGAAGATAATTTAAAAAAAATGTTTGTAGCAGTATATTCACAGGGAACTTCCAGAATTGCAAGGTGGATTTAGAAGAGGACATGGAATGAGGGATTTCTTTGCTGATGTCAGACAGATCTTGGCTGAAAGCAAAGAATACTAGAAAAATGTTTACTTGTGTTTTATTGACTATGGAAAAGCATTTGATTGTATGGATCATAAAAAATTATGGATAACATTGAGAAGAGTGGGAATTCTAGGACACTTAATTGTTCTCATGAGGAACCTGCCCATAAACCAAGAGGCTGTTGTTCAACCAGAACAAAAGGATACTGCATGGTTGAAAATCAGGAAAGGTGTGCACCAGGGTTGTATCCTTTAATCACAATTCAAGTGTATGGTAAGCAAATACTCTAAGAAGCTGGACTATATGAAGAAGAACACACCATCAGGACTGGAAGAAGAGTCATTAACAACCTGTGATATGCAGACGACACAACATTGCTTGCTGAAAGTAAAGGTGACTTGAAGCACTTACTGATAAAGATTAAAGACTAGAGTCTGCAGTATGGATTACATCTCAACCTAAAGAA
This sequence comes from Orycteropus afer afer, assembly GCF_000298275.1. Taxonomy (NCBI): domain Eukaryota; kingdom Metazoa; phylum Chordata; class Mammalia; order Tubulidentata; family Orycteropodidae; genus Orycteropus; species Orycteropus afer. The sequence goes on from NW_006921961.1 coordinate 1,963,584, forward strand.
AGTGAAAATCCTCACAACTGGACCAATAAGCAGCATCAAGATAAAGAGAAAAAAAGATTGAAGTTGTCAAAGATTTCATATTACTTGGATCCACAATCAACATCATTGGAAGCATCAGTCAAGACATCAGACACGGTATTGCACTAGGCAAATCTGCTGCAAAAGACCTCTTTCAAGTGCTGAAGAGCAAAGATATCTCTTTGTAGACTATAGTACACCTAACCCAAGCTATTGTATTTTCAATTACCTCATATGCATGTGAAAGCTGGACAATGAATAATGAAGACTGAAGAAGAATTGATGCGTTTGAGTTGTGGTGCTGGTGATGAATACTGAAAGTACCATGGACTGCCAAAAGTACTGTTCAGGAAGAAGTGCAGCTGGAATGCTCCTCGAAAGTGACAATGGCCAGACTTCGTCTGCCTACTTTGGTCATGTTGTCAGAAGGGACCATTCCCTGGAGAAGGATATCATGCTTGATAAAGTGGAATGTCAGTGAAAAAGGGGAAGATCCTCAACAAAATAGATTGACACAGTGGCTGCATCGATGGGCTCAGGAATAGCAAGTACTGTGAAGCTGGCGCAGGACTGGGCAGTGTTTTGTCCTGTTGTACATAGATTGCTGTAAGTTAGAGCTGACTAGACAGCACTTTACAACAACCACATTGTTGTGAAATATTCTCTGTATTAATAACAAACACTTTTTTCTAGGTAAGAGTATTGCCTTTACTTTTCTAATTTTTATTTAGAGTTACAATCTTAAAATAATTAAATCTAATGATATAATGGTGTAAGTATATTATAGATATATGAGTAGGAGGACTCTGCTACTGGGCTGCCTGGTCTCAAAATCTGGCTCCTTCACTTCTCAGTAGTGTGTCCTTGAGCAAGTTGTTCAGCTTCACTGAATCAGTTTTCTTTTCTGTAAAATGTAAATAACATTGCCCATGTAGATTAAATGAGTTAATTAAATGAGTTAATATATAACTGCTCTTTTAAAAGATATTGGGCCTACACCATTAACAGACATCGATTAATCAATGAATTGATAATAAATAATGATTACCATCCACTATTCTTAGGAAAATGTATTAAAAATCTTCAGAATGCTTCAAAGTAAAGTAATTGAAAACATTTCCACAGTCTTCAAATATAGATAGAAAAATAAGGAATAGTTTTTGATTAGAGAACCAAGAGTCAATGAAAGTTATACAGAATACATATAAATACTTTGGGGACAATAAGAACATTAACTCATGGACTTAACATTTAAAATACTCTCACCAGATACAGATAAATTTCTTCAATATAATTTCTTAAGTGTGCAGCAGTGGATGGACTCTATATCTTGTAAATCACATCATTGTGAGATATAAATTTAATTCAACAGCACATTTTAATTTAAAGAGAGTTAAGCTATCAAAGTAAGACACTAACATGAACGTTGTGTCTGCATACCAATAGTCTACTTAAGTTTCTCTATAAGCCTAATCATAGTCCTTTGGAAAAGAGACAGAAAAAATTTACTTCATTTCCAATTAGGTCATGGAATTAGCTCTACCCCATAAAGAGAAAAAACGACATTTTCTTCATCATCTGCAAAACTCGTGGTAATTTTTATAAATGTGAATCTAGATAGAATTTTCTTCTCTGAAGAAAAATGAGTTAAGGTTAAGCCACTAGGTTTAGGATTTGGAAGTTTTCTTTGTTGTTGTTGTTACTGTTATGTATGCTAAATTCAGTTCTAATTCATAGTGACTTTACATACAACAGAGTGAAATATTGCCTGATCAGTACCACTCTCATAATCCTTGCCTACTTTTGCAGGCACTGTGTCAATGTACCTCATTGAGAGTTTTCCTCTCTTTTGCTGACTCTGTACTTTACCAAGCATAATGCCCTTCCCCAAGGACTGATTCTTCCTGATAACATGTTCAAAGTATGTGAGAGGAAGTCTCTCCATCCTTGCGTCTAAGGGGCATTCTGGCTGTATTTCTCCCAATAGAGTTCTGTTCATTCTTCTGTCAGTACATGGCATATTCAATACTCTTTGATAACACCATAACTTAAAGGCATCAATCAACCCTGCTTTGGTCTCCTTTATTCATTGCTTAGCTTTAGTATGCATATTAGGTGATGGAAAATATCATGGCTTGACTAAGGTACACTTTAGTCCTTAAAGTGGCATCTTTGCTCTTTAACACTTGAAAGAAGTCTTTTTTACCACACCTGCCCAAGACAATGTTGTTTGATTTCTTGACTGCTGTTTTCATGGGCTTTGATTGTGGCTACATGTAAAATAGTATATAGATTGAATAAGTATGGTGAAAGGATATAACCCTGACTCACTCCTTTCTTGATTTAAAACCACGCAGTGTCCCCTTGTTCTGTTCGAATGACAGCCTCCTGGTCTATGTTACTGTTCCTCATGAGTATACTTAAGTGTTCTGGAATTCCCATTCTTCTTAATGTTATTCACAATATATTATTATCCCCACAATCAAATGCTTTTGCATAGTCAATGAAGCACAAGTAAACATCTTTCTGGTACTCTTTGCTTTGAGCCAAGATCCACTTGACATCTGCAATGATATCCCTTGTTCCACATCCTCTTCTGAATCTGGCTTACACCCCTGGATGTTCTCTGTCAATACACTGCTCCAACCTTTTTTGAATTATCTTCAGTAATTGATATTGTTTGATAATTTCAACATTCTGTGGGATCACCTTCCTTTGGAATGGGTTCAAATATGGATTTCTTCCAATCAGTTGGCCAGATAGCTGTCTTCCAAATCTCTTGGCGTAACCGAGTGAGTGCCTCCAGTGGGGCATCCACTTGTTGAAACATCTCAGTGGGTATTCCATCAATTACTGGAGCCTTCTTCTTTGCCAATTCCTTCAGTGAAGCTTCAACTTCTTCCTTCAGTATCATTGATTCTTAATCATATGCCACCTCCTGAAATGGATGAAGATCGACCAGTTTTTTTTGGTACAGTGCCTCTGTGCATTCCTGCCATCTTCTTTTGATGCTTCCTGCATCATTCAATATTTTGCCTATAGAATCTCTCAATGTTGAAACTCCAGACCTAATTTTTTTCCTCAGTTCTTTCTGCTTAAGAAATGCCAAGCATGTTCTTCCTTTTTTGTTTTCTAACTCCAGGTCTTTGCACATTTCATTATTATAATTGGCTTTGTCTGCTTGAGCTGCTTTTTGAAATCTTCTATTCAGCTATTTGATTTTGTCATTTCTTCCACTTGTTTTGACTACTATCCACTCAAGGGCAAGCCTCAGAGTCTCTTCTGTCATCCATTTTGGTCTTTCCTTTTTTTCTCATCTTTTTAATGACCTCTTGCTTTCTTCATGGATGATGCTCTTGATGTTGTCCCACAAGTCTTCTGGTTTTTGGTCATTGTTGTTCAATGCATCAAATCTATTTTTTAGATGGTCTCTAAATTCAGGAGAGATATATTCAAGATCATATTTTGGCTCCAACTGAAATGTTTTAATTGTCTTCAACTTCAAGTTGAACTTGCATATGAGCAGTTGATGGTCTGTTCCACAATCAGCTCCTGGCCTGGTTTTGGCTGAAGATATTGAGCTTTTCCATTGCCTCTTACCACAGATATAGTCATTTTGATTCCTGTATATGCTATCTGGAGAAGTCCACATGTATAGTCTCCATTTGTGTTGTTGAAAAAAGATATTTGCAATGAATAAGTCATTGGTCTTGCTAAATTCTAACATGAAATCTCCAGTGTTATTTCTGTCATCAAGACCAAATTTTCCAAGTAAAATGCAATCCTTGATAACTTCAATCTTTCCTTCCTTTATCATGATGTTGTTTATTGGCCTAGTTGTGAAGATTTTGGTTTCCTTTATGTTTAGGTGTGGTCCATACTAAAGTCTTTGATCTTCATCAGTAAGTGCTTCAAGTCCTCTTTGTTTTCAGCAAGCAAAGTTATGCCATTCGCATATCATAGGTTGTTAATAAGTCTTCTTCCAATCCTGATGCCATTATACATATAGGCCAGCTTCTTGGATTATTTGCTTGGCATCAGATTGAATAAATATGGTGAAAGTTTACAACCCTGACATACACACCTTCCCAGATTTTCAACCATGCATATTCTCTTGTTCTATTGGAATGACTACCTTTTGGTTCTGAAAGCACAATTAAATATTGTGCAATTCTGATTCTTTGTAATGTTATCCATAATTTATTATAATCCACACAGTTGAATGCCTTTGCATAGTCAATAAAACATAGGTAAACATCTTTCTGGTATTCTTTTCTTTCAACCAAAATACATCTGACATTAGCAATGATATCCCTCTTTCCATGTCTTTTTCTGAAACTGGCTTGAATTTCTGGCAGTTCCCTGCCGATGTACAGCTGGAACCATTTTGAATTATCATCAACAAAATTTTACTTGTGTGTGATATTTATAATATTGTTGGATAATTTTCATATTCTATTGAATCACCTTTCTTTGGAGTGATCATAGTTGGTTGGCAAGGTAACTATCTTCCAAATTTCTTGGCACAGAAGAATGCATTACATTTGTTGGTTGAAACATTTCAACTGTATTCCAACAATTCCTGAAGCCTAGTTTTTTTGCTAATGCCTTCAGTACATGTTGGACTTCTTGGTTCCATACTATCAATTCTTGATCTTATGCTACCTCCTAAAATGATTGAACATCAATGATTTTTGGTATAGTGACTCTTTGTATTCCTTCCATCTTCTTTTGATGTTTCCTACATTTTTTAATATTTTCTTACGGAATCCTTCATTCTTTCAATTCAAAGCTTGATTTTTTTTTTCTATTCTTCCAGACTGAGGAATGCTTAGTTGGTTCTTCCTGTTTGTTTTTCTTACTCTAGGTGTTTGCATATTTCTTTATAATGCTTTACTTCATCTTCTCAAGCCACCTATTGAAATTTCTGTTCAGGTATTTTACTTCATCATTTCTTTCTGGTAGCATAGTACCTAAGGCACTCGACTGCTAACTAGAAGGCTGGCAGTTCAAACCCACCAGCCACTCCTTGGAAGGAAGGTTGGGCAATCTACTTCTGTGGTGATACTGCCTCAGCAACCCAAGGATGGGTCACTATGAGTTGGGGCCGACTTGATGGCACATAACAACAACAACAACAACGTGTTTGAGAACAAGTTTCAGATTTTCTTCTGACATCCACTTTGGGCTCTTCTCTCTTTCTTGTCTTTTTAATAACTTTTGGATTTTTTATAGATGCTCTGGTGGCATACTGTCTAAGGCATTTGACTGCTAACCAGAAGGCTAGTGGTTTAAATAGATGATGCCTGGCTACCACTGTCAACTACTCAGAGGGGTATCTACATAGGAGATCCTGGATAGAGTGGAGAACAATGTGGAACAAAAACTCAAAATCATTAAAAAAAAAAAAAAAAAAAGAGGGAGAGAGAGAGACCAGGTTTGCCGGTCTGATAGAGCTTGATGGAACCACTGAGACTATGGCCCCTAGTTGTCCTTCAGGTCTGGAATTGAACCTACTCCTGTGGCTTTCAGCCAAACAAAAGACAGGCATATGAGCTGAACATTTACATTAGGTAGATATACTCCTTAGACGGAAGAATCATGGGAGAATAGAAGGGCTATGTATGCACAGGGAGACAGTTCAAGGGGCTAGGAGAGCATGGGAAGGAAGGACACAAGAAAGAGGAAACTATGAGGAGGAAGTGGGTAGAGAACTGTTGCAATATGGGAGATTGCAGTCAATGTCATGAGACAAAGTGTATATGAACTGCTGTATGGAAAATGAATTTGTTCTGTAAACTTTCACCCAAATACAATAAAAGTTAAAAAAAAAAAAAAATTAAATGTTGGCTGCTAACCCAAAATTTGGTGGTTAGTAGTCATCAGTCACTCCTCAGGAGAAAGATGAAGCAGTTTTCCTTTGCAAAGATTTACAGCCTTTGAAACCTGATGTAGCATTTCTACTCTGCTTATTGGGTTGTTATGAGTTGGAATTGACTCAGTGCCAGTGGGTTTTTGATTTTAATGCCTAACATAATGATCTCTATGCATTTCATTGATGACTTACAATTTTTCTAGATTTGTACTTCTATAAGTTTCCCTTATAGACATTCATTGTTGTTTAAATTACAAAGCCTTTTGGGTGTTCAAATTTCTCTTCACTGTAATATACAACATTGCTTTGAATATTTTTTTTTCTAATTTTATGATTTCCAAACTAATAAAGAATTATAAACCACATAATTATTATTTAAAAAAATACCACACACACACACACACACACACACACACACATGACCCAAAACCAAACACACTGCCATCGAGTTGTTTCTGACTCATAGTGTTTCCTCCTTGGGTTTCCAAGGAAGTATCTTTATGGAAGTAGATCACCCAATCTTCCTTCCGAGAAGTAGCTGGTTTGTTTGAATCATCAGTCTTCTGGTTAGCAGTCAAATGCCTTGGCACTATGCCACCAGAGGTTATATATATATATATATATATATATATATATATATATATATATATATGAAACATTTGCCATTCCAACATTCTTCACATGTAAACTTTAGTGACATTAACTTAGCTCATCATGGTGTTCAAACATCACCCTTATCCATTTCCAAATATTTTCATCATCCTTAATAGAAGCTCAATGTTCCTAAGCAATGAATCTTTTGAAATAGATTTTTAGTTTTATGTTTAATATATTGAATATGGACTTTAAAAATCCAAGGAAACCTCATTAACATAACAGTCCCTTCCAAGATGTAATAGGGGCATCATACATGATTTTATACACACATACACATACACACACACTCCCCAAAACTCATGTGAATACTTAGCAGTAAGATAGACCTTGGAATAAGTGCTATTTACTAGTATTATACTGTTTAAGTTAAATTTGAACCTGCTGCACAATCTCAGCTTCTTCACCTATAAAGTGGGAATAAAAATAGCTACCGTTTTTAATTGTTCAAGAATTAATAAATTAACGCATGTCAAACATTTAGCACAATAAGTATCGTTGTTACTGTTGTTGTCGGTTGCTGTTGAGTCAATTTCAACTCCATGGTGACCCATGTGTAAGCATAAAGTTATATTTATTATATTTAACATTACATAGGTAAATGAAGTTTTATCATTGACATGTCATTATAATTCTCATACCTTGAGCTACCTTCTCTTGTTAGCAGTACTAAGTTTTCTCTTTTATTTCATTATGTTAATGAAACCATTCAGTGTTTATAAACTTGTATTTGATATACTACTTTGGAATTCCTAGATGGACTACAAACCAAAAAAAGCAAAAAACAAAAAAGCAAAAAAACAAACCCACTGCCTTTCAGTTGATTCCAACTCATAGCAACCCTCATTGGGTTTCTGAGGCAGTAAATCTTCACGGAAGTAGATTGCCCAGTCTAATCTAACTACTTCAAGTTGTTGTTGTTGTTTTGTGTTGTTGAGTCATTTCCAACTCATATGACCCTATATAACAGGATAGAACTGCTCCATAGGGTTTTCTAAGCTCTGGTGGCATAGTGCCTAAGGCATGTGACTGCTAACCAGAAGGCTGGTGGTTCAAACCCACCAGGCACTCCTCAGAAGGAAGATTGGACAATCTACTTCCATAGAGATACCACCTCGGAAACCCAGGGAGAGGTCACTATGAGTCAGATTTGATTTGACGGCAGTTAGTTTTTTTTTTTTTACCAGTAATTAGAAAAAATTGGAGAGCTACAGAAACTCATGATATCATGAAGAGTAGAGAAAGACAAAGGCAGCACATCATTAAAAAGATGGGTATATTTAGGATGAGTACTGCCTAGTTCATTTATTAAAACTTTTATATATGTTGATTGATTAGATGTAAGCATTTATAGAAACTATGCAAACAATAAAGCACTCTAGTACCATTTGTTATTTATATTATTGACCATTGACTTTTATAAGCAAAATCTTTGTACACATTCATGAAAACATTATCATTACATCTCTGCTTAGTCATGGAATCATAGACTCCTAAAATGAAATTTTCTTCCATTTGGCACTGATACACAAGAGAATTACGTTTTCATATCTCAGATATGAAATTTTATCTCATATTGAAAGAACTAAACCTACCTCTATAACTTGCTTGCATATTTAGCAGTGACTTCCTGTCAAGAACTTCTTGTTTATATCCCAGCTAAATCTCTTTTGCAGCAGCTTCGGCTCATGGCTTCATATTTGTTTTCAGTGCAGACAAAGAACAACTGATAAAAATTCTCATTACATCCAGTTATAGCTTCTTCTTCTCCCTTCCCACAGCCTAGAATAGAGCCACAATTTCTCTTTTAACTAATTCCTCCTATGTATCACTTTATCCACTTAAAAAAATGGGCAGGATATTACAGCATCTTATTTTCATATCATTCAAGTTACTTAGCTTTCATTCCCAATATTTCACACAAAATAGTGTTTCAATATTAGGTATAATTAGGTTGGGTTCAGGTGATTCAAATGTTTTTATGAAGACTTTATATTATCTAGAGCTAAGATATGCCACTGGGAGCTCTGGTAGCATAGTGTCTAAAGCACTTGACTGCTAACCAGAAGGCTGGCGGTTCAAACCC
>NW_006921961.1:1972316-1980768 GCF_000298275.1 Orycteropus afer afer
TCGGAAACCCAAGGAGGGGTCGCTATGAGTCGGGGCCGACTCGACGGCACATAACAACAACAACAACAACAAGATATGCCACTAATCATAGTTTGGAGTAATGGGGAAAAAAAAACACCTTTATAAAGGTAGATTGAAGGAGCTCTGGTGGTGAAGTGCAGAAGGAATTTAACTGCTAACCAGTAGGCTGATGGTTCAAACCCACCAGCCACTCTACAGAATGAAGATGGGACATAGAACACTCTACTTCCATAAAGATTTAAAGATTTACCACCTTGGACATGCAATGGGGGTGGCTATGAATCAGAATTGACTCGATTTCAGTGTTTTTTTTTTTTTTGAAAGGCAGATTGAGACATTCTAATCTCAAAGCAAAATATTCCCATTCTGTAGAAAGAGAACTTACAGATTGGGAAAAAAAATATTTGGCTATGATATATCTGACCAGGGACTTATCTCCAAAATTTATAGAAAACTTCACTACCTCAACACCAAAAAAACAAACAACCCAATTAAAAAATGGGCAAGGGACATGAACAGACACTTCATTAAAGAAGATATATTGACATCCAACAAACACATGAGGAAATGCTCATGATCATTAGCCATTAGAGAGATATAAATCAAAACAATAAGATATCATCTTATCTCAGCAATAATAGCAAAGTTCAACAAGGCAGAAATTAACAAATGCTGGCAAGTGTGAGGTGAGATTGGAACTCTCATTCACTGCTGGTGATACTGCAAAATGGTACAATCATTATGGAAAATGGTAAGACATTTCCTTAAAAAATTGAAAATAGAAATATCTAAAGAGGTGAGAGACAGGACACAAACAGACAAATGCATACCCATGTTCATTGCAGCACAATTCACTATAGTGAAGAGATGGAAACAACCTAAATGCCCATCAACAGATAAATGGATAACCAACAACGGAATACTATGCACCATTAAAGAATAATGAAGAATACATGAATCATATTACAATGCAGATGGATTTGGAGGACAATGCTGAGTGAAATAGGTCAATCACAGAAGGGCAAATATTATATAAGCCCATTATTGTAAAAAGTCAAGGAAAGGTTTTCTCAGGGAAGGAAATTTACTTTGTAGATTACTGGGGATGACGAGGAAGAGGAGAGAAAATTTCAGAACAGTTGGGGGTCACATGTTGATTTGGGTGAGGGGAGGGGCAGTATGGAAACAATCTGTGACCAGCATGATGACATTGGGGAAAGGAAGGACACTGGAATGTATACATAAGATAGAGATAACAGAAGCAAATACTATTACATGCACAATACTGCATTACCACTTACACCAACACCGGGCTATGGATAAATATATAGACAGGTAAGAAGATCAGGTCGAGGAAGGCCAACAGGAATATACCTAGACCAAAAATAGTTTTGGCTCTTGATAATCTTACTTATGGACTTTTGTTACAAAATTAGCCACAGACATTACAGAAGCAACAGAAGACAGAGTTGGACTAACTTCTCAGAAACAATCAAACTCCTTTAGAGAGAATCACTGGCCTTGCATTCACGGGACCATAGTTTTGGGGACAGCATGCTCAATTGGCACAATATAGTACCTAAAATCTTGTTTTATAATCTGCTTTGGTGAGAAGCAACTAGGGTCTTAAAAGCTTTCAAGTACCCATCTTAGATGCAACTATTGGTCTTCTCTCATCTGAGTCAAAGAAGAGTGAAGAAAATCAATGACATCTGGAAACAATTAGTCCAAGAATAAGATAGACAGACCACAAGGACCTCAGCCTTAATGACCTTGAGATCAGAAGAACTAGATAATGCCAGATATAAATGCCAACCACTTGGAAAGGGATCAAAACTGGAGATCCTGGATAGAGTGGGAAGAAAAATATGGAACAAAATTCAAAAACACAAAAATGACTAAAATTACTGGTGGGATAGAATCTGGTGGAACCCCTGAGACTATGGCCTTGGGTTACCCTCTGAGCCTAGAAATGGACTTCCTCCCATGGATTGGCTCTCAGCCCAACAGCAGATAGACCTACATGCAGAACATCTACCCGAAGAGATGCACTCACCTACTCTAGGGAGATGCACCTCTTTGAGCAATCAGCCATGAGACACTAGACGGGCAGCATTCACATGGAGGGAAAGCTGGACAGACAGGAATGCATGGTTAAGAAGGGCACAGGGAGGAGGTAGTCACAGAGATGGGATGGGAAGAGAGTTTTTTATGATCAGGGATGGTAATCGGGGTGTGAAATCAAATGTTCATGAACTGGCGAATGTAAAACAAATCTGCTTTGTAAATTTGCACCCAAAGCACAATAAAATTTTAAAAAAATAAAATAAAAAATAAATAAAATAATAAAAAAAAAAAAAAAAAAAAAAAAAAAAAAAAAAAAAAAAAAAAAAAAAAACACCTCAGAAAATGGGAAAAAAGTAAAAAAGACATCCCCTTTTCTTTGGTAGTAGAGTTGAATCATACCTGGCTGAGAGACCATCGTTCCACAAATATGCAAGTAAATATCACTTTAATGTTCCTCTATGAAAGGACAATAGTGTTCAGGCTCCCAGAATAAGAGCTAACCTACTTTTTTCTTATAGTACAAGTTTCACAATTCAGTTCACCAGCACGCAAAGGTAAATTTACCAATCCTTTGTACAATAATGTGATATCTCAAATCAGATCTTTGTCAAAATGGGTTATGTGACAGCAAGTCACATTAAAGAGACAGTGAAAAAGACTGGGCTATCAAGAAGTGATACTTAGTCCAATTTATGCCATTTGTATATATTCTTTTCTATTTCTGGAAATTGGTAAAATTTTCTAGCTTTGGTTTCAACAATTCTTATTTTTGCCTTGACGTCATCATCATCTTGTTCCTTTTTCTTCTTTTGGAAGTTTTGTGCTTGCAGATTCCCCTCAATCCCTCCGGGGCTCCCAGCAGATATGTAGCCCTCACCATCACGAACTCTTAGCTTTTGCCTGCATAGTGGGACTAGGTGTAGGCTTAGGGCTCTGTATTCCTTGAGTTTGCAGTACAGAAATTAATTTGCTACTGTGATTTTGTCATTTTCATATTTTTGATAGAGAGAGTGTGAAATTTAGAATTTGCAATTAGATGCAGTTCAAAGGACAGGCCCAGAAGGAAATCCAGGTCCAATGAGAGCACCCAGCTTTCTGGGTTGTGAGCAGTTGTAACCTAAGCCTTGAGAAATAAGCAACCTACATTTCATCTGGCTTTGAGCCACAAAGAGTCTAGTTACAGTTTTCTGCAAAGTTATTTGGATTACAACTATTTTTCTTCACATTTAAAATTTAATTAATTGGTAATGTTTTTAGAGGAGCTCTGGTAGTGCAGTGCCTAAGACTGTTAACCAGAAGGCTGGTGGTTCAAACCCACCAGCCACTCCTTGGAAGGAAGTTTGGACAATCTGCTTCCGTAGTGATAACACCTCAGAAACCCAAGGAGGGGTCAGTACGAATTTGGTCCGACTCGACAGCACACAACAACAACAACAATGTGTTTAGTGTTTCTTTAATTACTATAATGAATAAAGTAGTAACCCAATACATAGGATGGTGTTGATCAACCTTTTGCCCCAAAGATCACTAGAAAAAAATCTCTTTTGTAGGGAAAAAAATGCTATGTAAAAAGATTGAAGCATAAAGTGAAATAGGTGATTTGGTAAAGTTAGGGTTTTTTTTTTTTTCCTTATGACAATTCCTGAAATACAGCAATAGGTAGATTGTGTTAATTTTCCATGAACTGTCATGAGACTAGTTAATTCTGAGAGACAGAAAGTCATGGGTGTTAATATTTCTTTTCTCATTCTCTTTAACATGCAGTTAGCCACAGTAGTTGGATACAAAGTAAAGAACCCTTATTAGGGAAAGGAGTTCAGCTCTGAGTAGTGGAAAGACAAACAGGCAAGGAAATTTGAGTCTTAAACATCCATTGCCTGGATTCATCTCTTAAGCATAAATTAAAAGCAGTTCATTTTGTGGAAAAATATTTTTTCACTGGCCTTGTAAAATGACATTTCAGCAATAATGTTTTGTTAATGTAAATTATGGAAAAGTGACTTTTTAAATATGGTCAGGGCAGCATTAAAATGCAATAATTTTCACTTATGCAAATATCACTTTAATGTTACTTTATGAAAGGTGAAGGTTAAGTGCAGTAAATATCAGTAATAGCAATGTGGTTTGCAAGTGAAATTAGCAAGAACATATTAATAAATATCTGAACTGTGAACTAGAGATAAGAAGAAAAATCTTCCAAATAAAATTTCTTAAAAGGTCAAGGTCTTAAAGTCATGGCGTTGATTTCTGAATGCGAGCTGAGTGTATCAATGAAACTTCTTATATGTACACATAAAAAAAGTATAGATAAAAAAGATTTGATGAAGTATTTTTATAGCATTCCATTCTCTTTCACTTCTCACAAACATACCATTGGAGTGATTTGGGAAGTATCAAGAATATATGACGTTTTAAAGAAAATGCTATTTAGATTTCAATTTCAAAATTTCAAAATACTATGATCAGTATAATGATAGTTTAGTGAAAATACAATAATAATTCCAGATTGTTCTAGAGTGTGAATGGAAATGACGGAGCCTACTCCAGAGAGGTAAAGAATAAAATGATGTTTTAGTTGTGTTTGTAATCTTGTTCTTAATTTAACAATATTCTGGAAAGAAAAGATAAAATATTTACACTAGTTAATCCTGCATTGTATTGTTTTCTGTACATGTCTGTGCATTTGAACATTCCATTTTTAAAAGTAAAATTTAAACATTTTAGGAAATTCTTTCACACAACAAACAGTATGTACAATGTAAGATCAATAGTAGGAGTATTGCAATTGAATAAATCATTGCCAAAATAAATAAGAACTTACTGTATGACAGGAATATTACTAAATATTTTACTTGTATTATTCAGTAACTCCTCCTAATAACCATATGAGGTAATGCGGCGTAGTAAATCACACAATGTGGCTCTTCTAGCCAAAAGTCTTTGTAAACTCCGTGGTGGAATTTTCCGTGAGCAACTGAGTAGCTTCTGATTGCTAAAGTTATCCACCTGGGATGTTTCTGTTGAACCAGCATGAAGCAATCTTTTGGGAAGGTCTCTCTCTCTCTCTCAGGCGTACAGAATTCTGATGTTGGTATTGGTTAGTTTGGTGACTCTGCTAGGTTCAAAAGAAGACCTCCTAGAGGCAGAAGGAATCTCTCACTGCCAGCTGGGAGATGCGAGAGACAAGCAATGCTGGGAGAGAAACTGAGAGAGACTGTCGGCTGAGAGATGGTGAGCTGAGAGACTGAGCGTGTTCCTGAAATTGAATTGTAGCCTGGTGCTTCCCTAATAAACACCATAATCTGTGAGTTCTGTATGGCTACTGAAACAAATTATTGAACCCAGCAGAGAGATGGTGGGTGCTACAGGAGAAATGGTCGGTGTTTGGGTTGGTGAAAGGGCTGGAGGGAGGCAGCATGTCTGGCCTCAGGAATAGACCTTTAGGATACTGATGGTGATTCTGTCTTCCTCTTGTGGGATTAGAGGTGGTCAGAAGATTTGGCCTCCTTGCCTCTTTGGCAGATAGGCATTATTATAGGTCATCTTTTTTTATTTAATTATTTTATTTGTCAAAATATACACTGCAAAGGGTATACTATTTTAATAAATTTTCCATGTACAATTCAGTGATGTTTCCATTCTTCAAGCTGTGTACTCATTCTTGCTACCCCTGCACAAATTATTCCACCACGGTCAATGTGTAGTCACTGCCTCCAAGTTGCTCATCTAAACTTTTGAGAAGCTGTTGTCAATTTGATCCAACATAGACGAATCTTTGAAAAGAACAATGCTCAAGGCAGAAATACTTTGCTAATTAAGCTAAACTGTTGTTTGATTCAAAGTAGACCTCTCAGAAAACTTTTGGTTTGATGTTTAAGGTTTAAATGTTGTCTCAGGCCAACAGTTTCTGGTGGTCATTCAGTCTCAATAGATTCAGAAGGTGTCGAGTCCATTGAGAATTTAAATTCTGTTCCATTATTTTCCACCCTTTGATCAGGATTCTTCTACAGAATCTTGTATTAAAATGTTCGGTAACAGGTATCATCCTGTCCTGCTCTCATGGCACAGAAGGCAGACGTTCATCAGTGCCAGCATTTCCTCTGTGGCTCCTAATTCTCTCTCTACCTCTGCTAATCCAGGAATTTGAGCTTGAGATGGCTGTTCACAAGCTTTAAGACCTGGGGCACTACACAATAAACTAGGAGGCATTAAAAAACGTTAATAGAACAATTGACTGAGATGCTCCATGAAATCATGACTCTAAACCCGCAAAACAAAACAAAACAAAAATCCAATCTGTTATTTGGTCATACATGAGCAGCATTACAGTATACTCTTTTTTTTTTTTTAAATTTAAATTTAAATATGGAACATTTGTCATTTCAACATTTTTCAGATGTACAGCTTAGCAATATGAATTACATTAATACATTGTACAAACTTTACTCTTAATCTGTGTCATTTCTCATCACCACAAATGGAAACTCAATCCTCTGCTTCTCTCCTACTCCAGTAATTATCAGTAAATTTTGATCTCTAATATTTGCCCATTCTTCTCATTTTATATAAGTGAGATCATACAGTATTGTTCTTTTTGTGGTTATTTCACTCAGCATAATGTCTGTAGGTTTCATCCATGTTGTAGCATGTATCAGGACTTCATTTCTCTTTCTGGCTGAGTAGTAGTCTATTGCGTGGATGGACCACCCTTGGGTTTAGCCATTCATCTGTTGATGGACATTTCAGTTGTTTCACAAGGACTATTGTGAATAGTGCTGCATTGAACATTTGTGTACATATATCTCTTTGTATAGCTGCATAGGTTACCTTTTGGTGATAGACATTTTGATGGTAAGAGTGAAGGCCTTGTATACCTTATTAATTATTATATCTCTAGTATATGGAAAATATTTAGATATAACAATAAATATTTTATACAACAAATTGCGAGACATAATACTAGGGGTGTAATTATGAAGAGAACAAAATATACTCCCTTAGGTTATATTTTAAAGTTGAAAGATAAGGTAGTGTTACTCCCCTCCCTGAACAAGAGCACGTTTGCTAACTGCCTGCTATAAAAGTGGCAGGCTCAGAGGTTCTCACCTGTGGTACAAACCCATTGCTTGTACAGCATTCATCTATGTCTATCATGTTGCCCCTCTGGGACTTGGGGGCAAGAAGAACCAATGAAATATGCTGGGACATATGCTGCTGATTGTGCTCTGAGTAATAAAGACCTTTGTCTCTGATTCAGGAATCTCATGTATTCTACTGGCATTCTTGAACAGTAATAATCTGACTTATTAATTTCTAAGTAGGGTAAAATCAAATTTGCTAATTGACAGTTCAAGTCAGTAAGGAGGGCACTTGGGATTCAAACCCAGGTCTTTCTTATTCCAGAGCCTAACTCTTGTCATTATGATGGCAGTTATAATGGCTTCATACATAATTAAATGTGCTTTAATGCCTGTTAGCTTGAAAGACAATAAAACATTCATCTATCTATATTGTCAATTTAGATATTGAATTTCTTTGAATAAAAGTATTCTTTTTACTATGGTCTCATTGGCTAGCTGTGGCTTTTTAAGGAATGTTAGTTCATACCTCACGAATACAAACAAAACTTTGGTAAATATTTTCTATTTCTGATACAGTGAAACCTGTGACACCCAGAACTCAACAGGACTTTCTTGTTTTTCCAGGTCTCCCAAGTTTTCTGCCCTTGACAAGGTGCAGTCTTACCATTTTCCTATCATGCACTCTTAATAGAAATTATTTGAGTTTTCCTTCTTTGACAGATTTCCATCTTACACAGGTTCTAGCTTTTGAAAGTTTTACTGTAAAATAAAAAAGTTTAATATAAAAATGGAAGCAAGCATATTTCATTTTTATTCATTTATTCATCCAGACTTACACTGATTATCCACTATATTCCAGATACTACATGTAGTTGATGGTACCATAAATATAAATAAGATACAATTTCTGGTTTAGAGAAGGTTAGTATGTTTATCCTTCTCTTCTCCTGGGTGAGTTGGTTTGGTTATAAAAAATAGGCTCAAAATAGCTATATGTGGCCAAATTATGACTGTTTTGGCAATCAAGTTTTATTAGGGGCTCTAGTACCCAATTATGGACTACTGAACAAGGACACATTTATATTATCAGTATTAGTGGTATTGGCCTTTTGTGTTCTATTGAACTGTATTTTGATCACTATTATAGATCCAGTGTAAGGTCAAACAAGCCTAGATGTCCTATTTTTTTTTTTTTTTTTAATGTTAATTAGATTTCCACCACTTGTCTGTCGGTATGTTGTGCAGTGGTGGCTAGCCTGTTGCTGTGAAGTGGGAGGCTATGC
>NW_006921961.1:1980868-2021958 GCF_000298275.1 Orycteropus afer afer
GCCAATGAAAACCTTATGAATAGCAGTGAAACACTGTCTAATACATTCTGGAAAACTTTTTGAATAGGCCTGAAATATTGTATGATATAGTGCTGGAAGATGAGCCCTTCAGGTTGGAAGGCACTCAAAATACAGCTGGAGAAGAGTTGCCTCCTCAAAGTAGAAATGACCTTAATGATATGATTGGAGTAAAGCTTTTGGGACTTCCATTTGCTGATGGGGCATGACTCAAAATGGGAAAAAACAGCTACAACGATTCATTAAAAATCAGAGGGTGGAATGTATGAAGTATGAATCTATGAAAACTGGAAGTTGGCAAAAATGAAATAGAGCACATAAAGATCAATATATTGGCATTAGGGAGCTGAAATGGACTGGTTTTGGCCATTTTGAATCAGTCAATCATATGATCTACTATGCCAGGAATGGCAAATTAAAGAGAATGGCATCACATTTATTGTCACAAAGAATGTTTCAAGATATATTCTGAAGTACAATGCTGTCAGTGATAGGATAATATCTAAATGCCTACAGAGAAGACCAGCTCATACTATTATTATTCATATTTAGACACTAATCATTAAAGCCAAAGATGAAGAAATTGAATATTTTTGCCAACTTCTGCAGTCTTAAATTGACCAAACTTGCAATCAAGATGTATTGATGATTACTGGTGTTTGGAATGCAAAAGTTGGAAACAAAGAAGAATTATTGGTAGCTGGAAAATATGGGCTCCATGATAAAAATGACACTGGAGATTACATGATAGAATTTTGTAAGACCAACAACTTATTCAACTTAATGACTTATTGCTTGCTGAAAGTGAGGATGCTTGAAGTACTTACTTCATGATGAAGATTGAAGAATACAGTCCGCAGTATGGATTATATCTCAATATAAAGAGAACAAAAATCTTCACAACTGGACCTATAAGCAGCATTACAATAAATGGAGAAAAGATTGAAATTGTCAAAGATTTCACATTGCTTGGTTCTGCAATTGACGCCAACGGAAGCAGCAGTCAGGACATCAGACAATGTACAGCACTGGCCAAGTCAGCTGCAAAGGACCTATTTCAAGCATCGAAGAGCAAAGATGTCTCCTTGAGGACTAAGGTGTGCCTGACACAAGCCATGATATTTTCAATCACCTCATATTCATGTGAGAGCTGGACAATGAATAAGGAAGACTGAAGAAGAGTTGATCCTTTTGAGGTTGATCCTTTTAAAGAATGCTGAAAGTACCATGGACTGCTAAAAGAACTAACAGGTCTGTCCTGGGGGAAGTGCAGCCAGAATGCTCCTTGGAGGGAGAATGGCCAGACTACTTTGGTCATGTTGTCAGAAGGGACTATTACCCGGAGAAGGATGTCATGCTTGGTAAGGTAGAGGGTCGACAAAAGAGGGGAAGGCCTCAACGTGGTGGATTGACATGATGACAGTGGTGATGGGCTCAAATGTAGCAAGAATCGTGGAGCTGGCTCAGGACTGAGTGGTGTTTCGTTCTGCTGTGCATAGGGTAACTATGAGTCGGAGATGACTCAATGACACTTAACAACAACAACAACAATGACTTATTCATTGCAAATACCTTTTTCAACAACATAAATGCCAGCTATACGTATAGATCTTGCCATATGAAATACACAGGAATCAGATCTACTACATCTGTGAAAAGAGGTAATGGAAAAGCTCAAAACCATCAGTCAAAACAAGGCCAGGAGCTGACTGTGGAACAGACCATCAACTGCTCATATACAAGTTTAAGTTGAAGCTGAAGAAAATTAAAACAAGTCCACAAGAGCTAAAATATGACTTTGATCACATCCCACCTGAATTTAGAGATCATTTGAAGAATAGATTTGATGAACACGAATAACCAAAAAACAGATACATTGTGGGATGACATCAAGATCATCATACATGAAGAAAGCAAAAGACAGTAAAGGAAGAAAAGACTGCAATGTATGTCAGAAGAGACTCTGAAACTTGCTCTTGAAAGGAGAGTAGCTAAAGTGAATGGAAGAAATGATGAGATAAAAGAGCTGAACAGAAAATTTCAAAGGGCAGCTCAAGAAGACAAAACAAAGTACTTTAATGAAATATGCAAAGACCTGGAGTTAGAAAACCAAAAGGGAAGAACATCTTGGCATTTCTCAAACTGAAAGTACTGAAGAAAAAATTCAAGCCTTGAGTTGCAATATTGAAGGACTCTGGGCAAAATATTGAATGATGCAGGAAGTGTCAAAAGAAGTTGGAAGGAATATATATAGTCACTGTCCCCAAAATGATTGATATTCAACTATTTCAGGAGGTAGAATATGATCAAGAGCCAATGGTACTGAGGGAAGAAGTCCAAGCTACACTGAAGGAATTGGTAAAAAACAATATTGCAGGAACTGACCCACTGAGATGTTTCAACAAACAGATGCAGCATTGGAGGTGCTTACTCATGTGTGCCAAGAAATTTGGGAGATAACTACTTGGCCAACTGACTGGAAGAGATCAATATTTGTGACCATCCTAAAGAAAGGTGATCCAATAGAATGTGGAAATTATCACCAATATTATTAATATCACATGCAAGTAAAATTTTCCTTGACATAATAAAAGAAACTGTTGCAGCAGTATATTGACAGGGAACCGCCAGAAATTCAAGCTGGATTCAAAACAGGATGTTGAATGAGAAATATAATTTTTGGTGTCATATGTTTTGGCTGAAAGCAAAGAATACCAGAAAGATGTTTACCTGTGTTTTATTGACTATGTAAAGACATTTGACTGCGTGGATCATGAGAAATTATGGATAACATTGCAAAGAATGGGGATTCCAGAACACTTAATTTTGCTCATGAGGAACCTGTACATAGACCAAGAGGTTGTCACTTGAACAGAACAAGGGGATACTGCAGGGTTTCAAATCAGAAAGGGTGTGCATCAGGGTTGTATCATGTCACCACTGTATTCAATCCATATGGTGAGCAAGTAATCCTAGCAGCTAGACTATGTGAAGAATGCGCCATCAGGATTGGAGGAAGACTCCTTAACAACCTGCAATATGCAGATGAGACAACCTTGTTTGCTGAAAATGAAGATGATTTGAAACACTTACTAATGAAGATCAAAGACTACAGTCTTCAGTGTGGATTACACCTCAACGTAAAGAAAACAAAAAACCTCATAACTGGATCAGTAAGCAATGTCATGATAAATGGAGAGAAGATTGATATTATCAGGGATTTCATTTTTCTTTGATCCACAATCAACATCCATGGAAGTAGCAGTCAGGAAATCAGATGTCATGTTGCACTGGGCAAATCTGCTGCAAAAGACCTCTTTAAGGTGTTAAGAATCAAACATGTCACTATGAAGACTAAGGTGCACCCAACTCAAGCCATGGTATATTCAATTACCTCATATGCTTGTGAAAGCTGGACAGTGAATAAGGAAGATCAAATATTTGATGCTTTTGAATTATGGTGTTGGCAAAGAATGCTGAAAATACCATGGGCTGCCAGAAGAATGAACAAATCTATCCTGGAAGAAGTGCAGCCAGAATGCTCCTTGGAAACAAGACTGGCCAGACTTTGTCTCACCTACTTTTGTCATGTGGTCAGAAGTGACCATACTGTAGAGTAGGATATCATGCTTGGTAAAGTAGAGGGTCAGAGAAAAAGGGGAAGACCCTCAATGAGATTCAGTGACACCGTGGCTGCAACAATGGGGATTATGAAGGTGACGCCAAGACCGGGCAGCGTTTCTTCTGTTGTATGTAGCGTCACTGTGATTCAGAGTGGACAGTTGGCACCTAACAACAACAACAACAACAAATTAGATTTGTTTCATTTGCCTTAGGCTCTCCTCTCCTTTTATAGTGCCTCCTCTTGTTCTTTTAGCTCTGTTATAGTTTCTGAGCCAATCTTAATAGAACGTTTGAGGAAGTACTATTCTACAGCTTACAGAAACCATTCAAATATTGGACTCCATGGTCCTACCATTTAAATTCCAGTGTTACTCTTCCTGACTTTTAACTGAGGCTAATCAAACTTGGGAATAAACTTTAGGCACCTAAATGTGACCTTTAATCTTTCTCCTCTTACTTTTATATATTGGCTAGTCTACATGATTGAATTGACATTTTGGCTCCTACTCCTCACTTTCACCTGTTTACGTTAGTCCTCCTTAGAAACAAGATTCTCTTCTGAACCTCAATCTTGAATGAAGGAGGTAAACTATTTTCTAAATATCTTTGCTTTATAAACATATTAATTAAAAAAAAGTGTCTTAGTATTGACATTAAGTTACTTGCAACAGTCTTTAAAATTTTTATTTTAGATACTAAGTAAAATATTGTGAAATAGATTTTGTATTTGTTTTTTGGGTTAATGGCAGAAAATTAAAATACTGTGGATTAACCCTTATACTATTATCTTTGATCCAAGGTGCAAGTTTAAAGAATGCCATACACTGTTAATATGAATGACAAGTTGGTTTCTACTTTATTTTCTCAAAGTGATATGGCCATCTGTTTATCCATCTACTTGCCATCTGTCTATCTTCCTTCATATTTTTATGTTGTCTGTGTTTGGATTGAGCAAATTCACTTTAATCATTATCTTCTACATCCATGAATGTGGAACCAGGAGAAAAGGGCAACAAATTTTTTAATTAGTCTCCTTATGTATTTGATATTAAAAAGCAAAATTAGTTTATCTGAAATATGTACACAGTGTCAATCCCATATGATTTTAATTTGGAGTTAGGGTTGGCATTAATAAAATAAGCATTTATGTCTGTTGAGATTTATAGGTTTATTTTGTTGAACTATGCTTGACATTTAGCTTAGCTTGTGAGAGGTAAATAAAATAGCACCTATTAACAGGAGAAATCATGTTTTATGTAATTTATAGTTGTGAATGCTCATTAACAGAGCTATAGTAATAAAATACTCAAAACAGAAAAAATACTGTACTTACTATTTAAGTGGAATGGACATTTGTTTTTGTTAGGTACCACTGAGTCAGTTTTCATAGCAACCCTAAGTACAACAGGATGAACACTGCCCAGTTCTGCACCATCCTCACAATCATTGCTATACTTGAGTCTATTGTTTCAGACACTATTTCAATCCATCTCACTATGTCTCCCTTTTTGCTGACCCTCTACTTTACCAAATATGACAGTTAAAATCAGTTAAAAGTTAACTTTTTATATGAGAAAAATGTATAAAGCCTATTTTTCACACTGGTGGCATAGTGCCTAAGGTATTTGACTGCTAATCAAAAGGCTGGTGGTTCAAACCCACCAGCTACTCCTTGGAAGGAAAATTGGGCAATCTACTTACCTAGAGATACTGCCTCAGAAACTCAAGGAGGGGTCACTAGGGCACTGAGTTTGAGTTTGAGTTTACTTTTTACACCATAGGAGAACTGAAGTAGGATTGAATTGGAGAGGACACATCGTGCATTTTGTATCCTTCTGGTAAATATAAGCTGTAATCTTGTTGTCATGACTATGGTCTCTCTTAAAACCAGTTTTATTATGATTTTCAATGCTTTTATCCACTCTGCATTTTCTGTTCCTACTCAAATGAATCCAACCACCCACTCCTACTCCTGTCTTGCTATCTATTGGCATTCCTAGACTTCACACAGATCAGTGCACTTCATTTCCTGCATAAACTTAGGATTTTTCAACCTCTACTGAGCTTTCAGAACTGTTCAGGAATTATCTTCTCTCCTGAACTTTGTTATAGTGATGCGCATGCTTCGTAAAATAGAGAGTCAGCAGAAAAGACCCCCAACAAGATAGATTAACGCAGTGGTTGCAACAATGGGCTCAAACCTAACAATTGTGAGGATGGCACAGCACTGAGGAGTGTTAAATTAGGTTGTACATAGGGTGGCTGTGAGTGGAAACTGATTCAATGGTACTGAGCAACAACAACAGCATATTGACGCCCATTCTTCCATCTGACTTAGAGGCAGAGGTGCCCTTTCTTATCTTCAAAGGTAGCTCTTTGTCTGCACTCTAGAGACATCTCCTGCCAGCTCTCTTTTTTTCTCCAAGGATGCCTTCCCATCAGCTTATAACTAATCAACAACCAACTCACTGTCATAGAGTTGGATCCAACTCATAGTGACCCCTCCTTAGGTTTCCCGGGCAGTATCGCTAGGGAAGTAGATTGCCCAGTTTTCCTTCCTAGGAGTGGCTGGTGGATTTGAACTGCCAGCCTTCTGGTTAGGTTAGCAGTCAAATGCCTTAGGCACTATGCCACCAGAGCTCCCATAAGTAAGCTCAAATATCCTCATTCTTTATTGACCTTTCCTTCAGACTCTATCTCACTCCTTCCATGATCCACAAAAATCTTTCACATCATTGCCTAGATTTGTTGTTTCAGATTATTTAGTTCCAATTTACCCATTAATTACCCTTAAGCAGTATATAGTAGTGTCTGATAAACCTGCTATTCTCAGAGTCACCTCTTAATTATCAAATAAAAGTTCTTTTCTGATTCTCACCTTACTTGTTCTTTTTTTTTTTTCTTGACACTGTTGACCACCCTTTGTTTGCTTCTATTAGCTTGCTTCCATTAATTTCTGGGATATCCTTCTCTTCTATTTTTCTTCCACTTCTGAAAGTTGCTTTTATGTGTCCTTTAGTGGCTTATGACCTCTGTTTAACCTTTAGTTTCTTGGAGTCTCCAGAGTTCAAGTCTTTGATTGTCTTCTTTTGTTACTCTATATGTTGTTGTCCAGGGATAATGTGTGTAGTAACAAATTTTCATTGCCATCACAATACTGACATTGGCATTTGCATCTTAATTTTCTTTAGATTTATCTTTGTATTTTCATTTGCCATATCATCCTGTATGGCCTGAAACTACCTAACAATTATTATGTTCAAAGCAAATTTGTTTCTCCTGTTATGGCAGGTTTCCATCCTAATATTTCCATTTTAATGAAAGTATCACAATTGCCCCTTTCTTAATCTGGAAATCTGGGGTTCATGTTAGGATTTTTTTTTTCTCTTTCTTTTCACTTCTGTGCTCTCTCACCCACTTTAATAATCCTTGAATGTTAGAAATTCTAACTATGAAAATATTATTGAATCTCCTTCAAGCCCTTCATCATATTTCTTTTGGACAGCCAAAACAGCTACCTTCTTTTGTGTCCCTGAAATAATCTCACGCTCATTTAAACCATTCACCCCCTAGCCTCATGACTTATTGTCAGTCCTCTATCTCATATCTTTTTTACTTTCCCTAATGCCTAAAAAATTAGACTCAAACTCTCGCCTCAGAAAGCCTCTTACAATTTAGTTCCAACCAAGCTTTCAGTGTCTTCTTTCCCCAGTCTCTATACGTCTTTACATAAGCTAAACTGATTTGTTCATCTTTGTTCATATGGTTCATTTTGCCTTTAAGGCTATTCTGCCCCCTTTTTATTGTACAAATTCTTTTTTCTCTTCAAAATGAAGCTCAAATATTCATTTCCCCATGTTGCATTTTGCAACTCACAAGTGGTTGAACACAAGCTATTAATTCTGGAAATTGAATAAAAGTTATATCTCTCCCTTTGAAGAGAATGATTATGTGGTAGTTAAGGTTATGTGTCAACCTAAGGGGCTGGTTTTGAGTGGCTAGGCAGCTAGATGTAGTTATTCCCCATAATGACACTGGTAGTCAACTCATGAGCAACTGCATAGCTGCCTTAGGTATGTGGTCTGCTTCCAGTATATAAGAAGCTTTGAGAAAGGTCTCAAGTTTTTGGCACATCTGGATCCTGCATTTGGCCACGTCTTCATCTCAGTGGACTGTCACGTTGTCTGCTGATCTTGGGACTATTACTGAACTTGAACTAGTGGCCTGCCATGTTACTTGATAATTTTGGGACTATGCCATTTTACTTATTGACCTTGGGTTTGTCAGCCTCAGCAGCCAACAGTTGTCTGAGTTAAAAAGAAACCTCTAGTTTCAGTGGGCTGGGAGCAAGAGGTAGAGCTGAAGCCCAAGGTTGGGGGATTTTTACCTAGCCCATATAGCTGGCACCTTGCACTTGGCCTTCTAGCCTCCTAAACTATAAGAGAAAAAAAAAATCCTTTTTGTTCAAGCCACCTACTTGTGGTATTTCTATTATAGGAGCAGTACTAGAGAACAAAAACAGATTGTATGGCTAGTGAGCTTTGTCTTTCACAATGATTTTTTAAAGTCATACTTTCTCTTTGACAAGACTCTTTGCTATGTCTTAACAAAGTATATGAAAATGTTGTATGTTACTTTCTATCTAAAAACAATTTCAAGCTTTTAGTATTTGTCATGAGTCTATGGAGTGGCAGGATGGGGTTGAGTTGATCTTGGCTCAACTCAGTGACCAAACTATGACAAAGTTTGATCATTTTCACCTCTGTGGAGCAGTCTGGCTGTACTTCTACAAAGAGATATGTGTTCATTCTTCTGGCAGTCCCTGATCAATTCAATATACTTCACCATACCACAATTCAAATGCATCAATTCTTCAACAGTTTTCCTTATTCACTTTTCAGCCTTAACATGCATGTGAAGCTATTGAAAATATTATGACTTGGATCAGGGCCACCTTTGTCTTCAAAGTGATATCTTTGCTCTTAACACTTTAAAGAGATCTTCTGTAGCAGATTTGCCCAATGGAATACGTCATTTGGTTTCTTGACTGCTGCTTCCATGGATGTTGATTGTGGATCTAAGTAAAATGAAATACTTGACAACTTCAATGTTTTCTCCATATATCATGATGTTGTGAGGATTTTTGTTTTCTTTGTTTTGGTGTAGTCCATACTAAAGGCTGTATGTAATTGTTCTTCATCTCTTCACTTTCAGCAAGCACGTTTGTGTCATCTGCATATCAAAGGTTATTAATGAGTCTTCCTCCAAACCTGATGCCATATTCTTCTTCATGTAGTACAGCTCTTCAAGTTATTTCCTCAGGTTACAAACTGAATAAGTACAGTGAAAGGATATAGTCCTGACATACAACTTTCTTGACTTTAAACCATGCAGTACCCCCTTGTCTGTTCTAACGACAGCCTCTTTGTCTTTGTACAGGTTCCTCATGAACACAATTAAGTGTTCTGGAATTCCCATTCTTTGCAAGGTTATCCATAATTTGTTATGACTCACACATTCTAATGCCTTTGTATAGTCAATTTAAAAAAGGGATAAACATGATTCTGCTTTTCTTTGCTGTCAGACAAGATTCACCTAACATCAGCAGTGATATCCCTTGTTCCAGAGTCTCTTCGGAAACCAACTTGAATTTTGGCAATTCCCTCATTATAAACTGTTGTTGTTGTTATGTGTTGTCAAGTCATCTCTGACTCATAACAATCTCATGTACCCCAGAACAAAACAGTGCCTGGTCCTGTGCCAGCCTCACAATCCTTGCTATATCTGAGTCCATAACTGCAGCCACCATGTCAATCCATTTTGTTGAGGGCCTTTCCCTTTTTCATTGACCTTACACTTTACCAAGCATGCCATCCTTCTCCAGAGAATGGTCGCTTCTGACAACATGAATGAAGCAGGTGAGACGAACACTGACCATTCTCGCTTCCAAGGAGCATTCCGGCTGCACTTCTTCCAGGACAGATATGTTAGTTCTTTTAGCAGTTCATGGTACTTTCAGTATTCTTCATCAACATCACAACTCAAAAACATCTTCTTTATTCATTGTTCAGCTCTCACATGTATAGGAGGCAATTGAAAATACCATGGATTGGGTTAGGCACATCTTAGTCTACAAGGAGATATTTTTGCTCTTCAGCATTTGAAAGAGGTCTTTTGCAATAGATTTGCCCAATGTAATATCTTTTGGTGTCTTGACTGCTGCTTCCATTGGTGTTGATTATACAACCAAGTAATATTAAGTCTTTGACAACTTCAATCTTTTCTCCATCTATCATGATGCTGCTTATTGGTCCAGTTGTGAGAATACTTGTTTTCTTTATATTGAGTCTATATTGTAATCCATACTGCAGACTGGAGTCTTTAATCTTCATTAGTAAGTGCTATAAGTCATCTTCACTTTCAGCAAGCAAAGTTGCATCATCTGAATATCTCAGGTTGTTAATGTCCCCTCCTCCAATCCTGATGTCATATTATTCTTCACATAGTCCAGCTTCTCAGATTATTTGCTCAGCATACAGATTGATTAAGTATAATGAAAAGATAGAATTGTGACTCACTCCCTGGCTTTAAAGCATGCAGTATCCCTTTTGTTCTGTTAGAACGACAGCCTCTTGGTCTATGTACAGGTTCCTCATAAGTAAAATTAAATATTCTGGAATTCTCATTCTTCTCAATGTTATCCATAATTTGTTATGATCTGCACAATCAAATGTCTTTGCATAATCAACAAAATACAAGTAAACATCTTTCTGGTATTCTTTGCTTTGAACCAAGATTCATTTTACATCAGCTATGATATCCCTCATTCCACATCCTCTTCTGAGTCCAGCTTTCATTTCTGGAAGTTCTCTGTCAAAATATTGCTACAACCGTTTTTGAGTTATTTTTGATAAGATTTTACTTGCATGTGATATCAATGATATTGTTTGATAATTTCTACATTCTCTAGGATCATCTTTATTTGGAATGGGTACAAATATGGATTTCTTCCAGTCAATTAGTTGGCCAGGTAGTTGTCTTTCAAATCGCTTGGCATAGCCCAGGGGTGCCTCTAGTGGGGCATCCATTTGTTGAAACATCTAAATGGGTATTCCTCATTTCCTGGATCCTTGTTTTTTTCTCAAATTCCTCTAGTGCAGCTTTGACTTCTTTCTTCAATAACATTCATTCTTGATCATATGCTGATTTCTGAAATGGATAATCATCTACCAGTTCTTTTTTTGTATACTGATTCTGTGTATTCCATCCTTCTTCTTTTGATGTTTCCTGAATCATTCAACATATTGCCCATGGAATCTTTCAGTATTGCAATTTGAGGCTCAATTTTTTTCCCTCAGTTCTTTCAGCTTGAGAAATGCTGAGAGTGTTCTTCCCTTTTGATTTTCTAACTTCAGGTCTTTGCACATTTCATTATAATAACTGACTTTCTCTTCTCAAGCTGCTCTTTGAGATCTTCTGTTCAGCTCTTTTATCCTATCGACTTTTCCATTTGCTTTAGGTACTTTCCATTCAAGGGCATGTCTCTTTGACATCCATTTTGGTCTTTTCTTCCTTTCCTGTCTTTTTAATGAGCTTTTGCTTTCTTCATGGATGATGTTCTTGATGTCATCTCAAGATTCATCTGCTTTTCGGTCATTGGTGTGCAATACATCAAATCTTTTCTTTAGATGGCCTCCAAATTCAGGAGGGATATAATCAAGGTCATATTTTGGCTCTTGTGGACTTCTTTTAATTATCTTCAGCTTCAGCTTTTGCTTGCATATGGTGGTCTGTTCCAATCAGCTCCTGGCCTTGTTTTGGCTGAAGATATTGAGCTTCTTCATCATCTCTTGCCACAGATGTAGTCAATCTAATTTTGTGTTCTCCATCTGGTGAAGTCCATGTGTATAGCTGCCATTTGTTTGTTGCAAAAAGATGTTTGCTATTAATAAGTTGTTGGTTTTGAAAAACTATACCATGTGATCTCCAGCATTATTTCTATCACCAAGACCATATTTTCCAACTACTGGTGATTCTTCTTTGTTTCCAGCTTTTGCAATCCAATACCGGTGATAATTAACACATCTTGATTGCATGTTCAGTCAATTTAAGACTGCAGAAGTTGATAAAAATCTTCAGTTTCCTCATCTTTGGCTTTGGTGGTTAGTGTGTAAATTTGAATAATGGTAGTATTAACTAGTTTTCCTTGTAGGCACATGAATATTATCCTATCACTGAGCATTGTACTTCAGGATAGATCTTTATACATTCTTTGTGATGATGAA
Organism: Orycteropus afer afer; assembly: GCF_000298275.1. Taxonomy (NCBI): domain Eukaryota; kingdom Metazoa; phylum Chordata; class Mammalia; order Tubulidentata; family Orycteropodidae; genus Orycteropus; species Orycteropus afer. Next base: position 1,992,796 of record NW_006921961.1, read on the forward strand.
TGCCATGTCATTCTTCTTCAATTTTTCACTCCCAGCATAGTAGATCATATGATAATCTGATTCAAAATGGCAAAAAACAGTCCATTTCAGCTCTCTAATGCCTAGGATATAAATCTTTGTGCATTCCATTTCATTTTTGACAACTTCCAATTTTCTTAGATTCATACTTCATATATTTCATGTTCTGATTATTAATGGATGCTTGCAGCTGTTTCTTCTCATCTTGATAAGTGCCACATCAACAAATGGTGGTCCCAAAAGCTTACTCTTTCCACTTCTCCAAGGTCAGATGTAACCTGAGGAGGCAGTTCTTCTCCAGTCATATTATGAGTGTCTTCTGACCTGAAGGGCTCATCTTTTGGCACTATATCGCACAGTGTTTCAGGGTTCTTCATAAAGTTTTCCAACAATACATCAGACAGTGTTTCACTGCTATTCATAAGGTTTTCACTGTTCAGTTCTTTGAGAAGTGGATGGCCTCTTTCTTCTTCTGAGTCTGTCTTAATCTGGAAGCTCCACTGAAACTTGTCCACCATAGGTAACCCTTCTGGCATTTGAAATGCTGGTGGAGTAGCCTCTAGCCTCGCAGCATCACTCACACCACCACAGTATGACAAACTGAGAGGCAAGCTTGTTTCCCTTAGCTATTCCAAACTGCTCTATGTACTGCTGCAACCATGTTAGAATTATTGTCAGCAACATTTTTACTTGTATGTGATATTAATGATGCTGTTTGACAATTTCTGCATTCTGTTGAACCACTTTTCACTTATATAATATTATATAATTAATGAATCTTTAGAAGTGAATGAGTTGCAAATAGGGGAAAATAAAAATGTGATAGGAAAACCAATATGCTAATATTATGTTAATCTATGCTATATTATATTGTAATTCCAAATTATCCCTCAGGTTTCTGACTTTCTAAAAATATGAAGCAACTGTCTATTTTTTGGTCAGCAGCCACTTGAACACTTTGTCAGCAGGGCTCCTTTTTAACTATTTAGATTTATGGGCTAAATTATAGGTCTTAATTAAAGTTTTATTTTTAAAAGTAAATTGAAATAATTAAAAAAGATTACAAAATCAAATGTTAAAGGAAGTCTATTTTCATGGAAACAAATATATATTTATTCTACAATATCTCTTCAATATAAAGAAAGAGAGTTGAAAATAAAATACCATAGTTTGAGCAGGTAAAAAAAAAAAAAAAAAAAAAGACACCACAGATTACCCTCAAAAGTATTATAGGTAGGGCTGCTGAATAGCTTTGAGAATAACTCCTCTCCAGCAGGTATGTGGAAATTATCTGCAAGATGACTTACTGCAGTTGATACTGTCAATTCGTTCATGGTATGGCTTCCAAATACTGAGCACCTAAAGCTTGCACTCAGTTGATAGAGAGGTATGCTTCACAAAAGTGGCATTGGAATTCAAATAAATTGGATACCACTTAGAGACCTGAAATGCCACTGTTAGATGAAAGGCAAAACCCACTGAAAGTAACAGCAATATTTCCTATTCTGGGTAGGGAAAATATATAGGAAGAAGATGAGAGACCTTTTTAATGGGATAAAGAAAAATAGTGCTCCTATAACAAGTATCATAGTTCTTGATATGATTCAGAAATACCTCAAAATAGAAGTGCATTAAACTTCAAGGCAATCAGAACACAAATACTGGATAGTCACAATGTGGTAAAAGAAGTGATATCCAAAGCTGGCAAAGACTCCTCCTATAGGAACTATGTAGCATTAAACATTTTAGAGCCATTAGTGACTTCTATAAAGGTGCATATGAAATTGAACATGTGGTCCTCATTAAATATTTTTTGTGAATTTTCAAATTTTCATAATGAAATATTTCTTCTTCTCTTAATGCGGTTGAAATAAATTGATCCCAGGATACTGACTTCATATCAAACTTAAGAATTCTGACATTTCATACAGCCTGCTAAATAGACTCATAGAAATGCACACTTTACTTTTAAACTAATCAAGCATATCTTGCTCATTTCTCCAGACATGGTGGCATATGAAATCTCTAAAGGTTTAGCCATTAAGCTTTCTAGATATGAGTCTCAAGCTGTTGGCAGGAAAGGCATATTATCTACAGCAGTGCAAATTTAATTGAATGGGAATATATGATTATAATTTTAATGATCAAATTCTCATATAGCATTTTTTCTACATCTATTGTCTTGTTTCACAGAAAATACATAGACTATCTTTATACATAATTTAATCCTAAGTGTTTAGGTACTATGTATTGTATGTAAATATTCCTACATGTCAACATGAAAAAATACTTCTGTCTCCCATTCTCTTTATAAAGACAAATAGATAGACATGTCATAATTTTAACAATTTTTCTGATTAGCTTTCCAGTACTGAAAAGAAATTCTGAGAATTTCTGTGATCATGTTTTAGTTTGTATTTAAACAAAATAAGCATTAACTAGCAATATCATAGTATAGCAATGATCATTCAATTTATATAGTTGTTGATGATGCCATTTGTGTTTCTACTCCTTAGTTGTAAGTATTTGAGTTTTATGTGGACACAAGGCTGTGTTGACTGAGTTGAGCTAGAGTGTGAAATATAATTTTTATGAATTTTCCAATTCATTAAAGTTTTTAAGTTTCAAATGTTCAATGTTTGTGGCTGTTGTTAGGTGCCATCAAGTTGGTTCCAACTCATAGCGACCCCATGCACAATAGAACAAAACACTATCTAGTTCTGCTCCATTTTCACTGCTACTGCTAAGGTTGAGCCCATTCTTGCAGCCATATGTCAATCCATTTCATTGGTCACCCTCTTTTTTGCTGACCCTCCATGTTACCAAGTACAATGTTCTTCTGCAGGAACTGGTTCTTCCTGATAACATGTCCAAGTGTGTGAGATGATGTCTCTTAAAAATTACAAACACATCTATAGCTACTAATGACCCAAACAAGACATCATAATATTTATTATTAACAAAAACATATATTTAGTTCCAGAAATATAAGGAGATCTATACAATTAATTTATTTTTTGTAATTGAATAATGGCTTCCACAGGGTATGGATTTCTGTCAATATTTTAAGCCCTTACCTTGCCTGGTTGCAAAGGATTGATTGGGGGTGGTAATGTAGAGGTGATTCCTAGACTTTTCACAACACTTAGGCAACCAATCACTTATGCCATCTACATATGAGACAAAACAACTATATTATATTCCTCAGCAGTTTATCATATCCAGGACTTCTAAAATTATGGTTCCTTATTACCAACATTTCAAAGCAATTTTTCTCACATTGCTGTTTTATTATTCAATTTCATTCTTCATCATAGCATATTACTAAGAACAAGATGTGTAAAACACCAAAATGTTAGTTGTAATTTGGCCTTGGTAACTTTATGTTCCTGAGTTTTGTTTTTTATAAAGTAAGAAACTCAGACTAGCCATCATAAAATTTTCACAGTGTAAAGAGTGTTTGATTATATTAGGATTTTCAATAGAGAAAAATTTAAAAATCTAATATAAAAGTAATGTGAAACATCTCTCTCTCTCTCACTACGTGTACATATACACACACACACACACAGACATACACACACTTACATGCATACACACACATACACAAAGAAGGAAATGTAAAATACAGATGGATGAAGTTAACATGTCATGGGAAGCTGGATTCTTAAAGTAGTTCACTCTGACTACTACATGTGACTTAGGGGAACAGATGAAAAATATTAAATGATTTTTTGGTGTCTTGCAGTTCCATCAGGAGCTCTTGTACCCTAGTGCCTAAGGCATTTGACTGCTAACCAAAAGGCTGGCAGTTCAAACCCACCAGACACTCCTCGGAAGGAAGACTGGGTAATCTACTTCAGTAGTGATACCGCCTAGGAACCCAAGGAGGGGTCGCTATGAGTCGAATCCGACTTGATCATATGACATCTTATTCCCATTTGGAGAAAAAACATGTTGAAAATAACATTACTTTTGACATTTTAACACACTTGAAGCACATATAACCCAAGATTATAGCTTAGTACCTCTATTCTCTCCTCCTTTCTCTTAGACTTTTCTCCCATCACTATTTTTCTCTTCTAATTTTGCATCTTTTATGTAACTCCCTGTTTTGGTTGCTCATGCCACTCTAACAGAAGATAGCACTAATGGAATAGCACAAATGGGATAGCTTTAACAAACAGGAATTTTTTCTTGTACAGTTTGGGAAGTTAGAAATGCAAATTCAAAGTGCCAGGCTCTAGGGGCTTGGTAAAAGCCCCTTGATTCTGGGCTTCAGTTCTGCCTCTTGCTCCTGGCCCACTGAAGCTGGAGGTTTTCTTCAGTCAGGCAGCTGCTGGCTGCTGAGGCTGACAAACCCATAGTGAACAAGTTAAAAACACAGTTCTGACATTCCAAACCACATGGCAGGCCATTGATACAAGTCCATTCAGGGTCCCAAGATTGGCAGACAACATAGCAAGCTAATGGATAACAACTTGGCTACATGCAGGATTCAAACATGTCAAAATGGTACAGACCATTGCCAAAGTTTTTCCTTATATACAGGAAGCAGACCATATCCCTAAAGCAGCTACTCAGCTGCTTATGGCAGATTCCAGCATGGAGTTGATTGCCAATGTCATCATGGGGAATAAGTACCACCAACTAAGGAGCTCTGGTAGCATAGTGCCTAAGGCACTTGCCTGGTAACCAGAAGGCTGGCGGTTCAAACCCACCAGCCACTCCTCAGAAGGAAGGTTGGGCAATCCTACTTCCATAGTGATACTGCCTCAGAAACCTAAAGAGGGGCCACTATGAGTCAGGGCCAACTCGACGGCAAATAACAACAACAACAACAACTACCCCACCACTCAAAACCAGGCCTAGCCAAGTTGACACATAACCTTAACTACCACACTCCCTACTTCTCACCTTACTCATTCAATTTCCTTTTCCTAAGATGTTAGGGTAGAGTGAGAAGAGACTCAAAGACAAAGACGTAGAAAGAAAGTCCATTTCAAAATGGGAGTTGTTGTTGTTGTGTGCCATGGAGTTAGACCTGACTCATAGAGACCTCTCCTTGGGTTTCTGAGGCTGTATCACTATGGAAGTAGATTGTCCAAACTTCCTTCCAAGGAGTGGCTGATGGGTTTGAACTGCCAGCCTTCTGGTTAGCAGTCAAGTGTCTTACGCACTACGCCACCAGATAGACATTTATTATTACCTCCCTTAGGAAGAGAGATGACTCAAGAAACAAAGTGAATGCTCCTGAATTCACTGAACCCTAACATAAAGATTTGAATCTTCAGGGTGATGCTGTGATAACACTATTCAAGGAAAACCACAAATGTTGGAAATGACATCTGCTAATGACAGTTGAAGACTAATGCTGCCTTGTAAAGATTTCTTTCCAAACATCACAAAGACTTATTACCCAGCAAAGATCATATGATTTCTTCCCTCTGTGCTTTTCCACTAAGATATATCATCTAACCAGTTGATATGGTATTATAGTAGACCCATCTCAGCATATTTTGAAAGTGCTGTTAAAAAAAAAAAAAGTTGGACTCAACTCAGATAAATACAATCATAATCTCCAGGTGGCATTGCAAGTTTTTTTTTTTTTTTTTTTTTTTTTTAAAGTTCTACAAATGATTCTATTTTGTGGCTAGGTTTGAGAACTTCTGAACTATAAGACTTGGAAGAAGATCTCATCCCCATCCTTCTCTGAGTACCCAGGTTGAGCTAATAGATCTTAGTGTTCCACAGCACACTCTTAAAAATGACAAGAAGGTTATTATTGAATGCATTGCATGCTGTTAGCCAGAACCCCTTTTCTTTGGCAGCTAATGTGTCTAGATGGACTGTAGTTATAGGCAGAAATACCCCAACTACATAAAGAAGTACTTGACCCAACGTGCTTACCATATGGTAGAAGGAGGCTCATAAAAGCAAAAGAAATAACAGAAGAGCCTACATAATTTTATATAGAGTTCTCCCTATGGTTAAAATGGGGTAGTGCATAACGGTTTTGCCAACTCTATCAATCACTTCAAGAACTCAAGCAGTAAAGCAAATGCATGGAGTAGAAAGGGGACAGGTGTGTTCCTTATAAACTATTCCATCCTGATATTTCACATGAAAATCCTTCACAGAAGCACAGAACAAGGTATCAAGGATACTTTAATTCCTTATATGCATTGGGTCCCTAAGAAAAGGGACTATGCTAACTGTCAACAGGTAGAATGGGACTTTAGGGTCATACTTAAGACCTCACAGTTAAAAAATATTTTAATAAGACTATTTTATCAATTTTGTACAATAACTCTAAAGTAACTGGTAGTATGTTGTTATACATAAAAACTCATTATAAAATAATTTTTAAAATTCTCACATGTATCCAGAGAAAATGATCATATATCTCATTGTTTAGTGCAGTGCTATTTATAATTAAGAAAAAATACAAAAGTCTGTCTTCAACATTAGGAAACAGTCAAAAATATGTCACATCCATACAATGGAAAATTATGCTACCATTGCAATTATGGTTTAGAATACTTAACAACTTGAAAAATGCTCACAATGCTTTTAAAGGATAAAGCAAGTTAATTACCATATGCACAATGCTCCTAATTTGGCTTAAACGCATATGCACACATTCATAACACACTTACACACATTATACATATATAGATATACACTGTAACTACACACACTGTATTAATTTTTCTATGTTAGTGGCCCCAAACCACACACATTTATTATCTTATAGTTGTATAGATTAGAAGTCCAGCAATGTCACATGGGATAAAATCCAGGTGTCAGCAGAACTGCATTCCTTTCTTGAGGCTCTAGCAGAGAATTTTCCTTATTTCTTTCCTTATTTCGTCCTGTCTAGGGCTGTCAGCATTGCTTGACTGATAGCTCACCTCTTCCATTTTCAAAGCCAGAAAAAACGGGTTGAATCCTTCTCGCATTGCCTCACTCTTCCCTCCTTTTTTGGCTTCTTTCTCCCATTTGGGAGAGTCCCTGGGTGGTGTAAAAGTGTAATGTGCTGGGTTGCTGACTGAAAATTTGGAGGTTCAAGTCTACCAGAGAAGCCTCAGAATAAAGGTCTTGCGACATATTTAAAAAAAATCAGTCATTGAAAACCCTATGGAGCACAGCTCTACTCTGGTGCACATGATGTTGCCATGAATTGGAATCAACTCCATGGGAACTGGTAGACTTCCACTTCAAAGGACCTATGTAATGATATTGGGTCTACTCAGATAATCTAGTATGATCTTCTTATTTTATGATCAGCTGAGTAGTAACCTTAATTTCATCTGCAACCTAATTTTCCATTTCCCATTTGACCTAACATATTTACAAATTCCAAGGATTAGTATATGGACATCTTTGGGAGTCCATTTGCTGACACACACACACCCCACACATACATACATGCAAGGATAAAGGGCCTAAATAAATACATCATAACATTAAAAGTAGGTGACTGAATTACAGTGATTTTATTTTGTAATTTGACTCTATTTTTTGGATTTTCTATAATACTTATAATTAGCAATTATCTAATGAATGCTAATTTTAAAGGATGCTTCTAAATTACGTTTGGCTACGCACTTACTGAATATGATTGAGACAATACCACCCATAGAGGTTTGTAACCTGGATATGTAAAAAGTAATTTATTTTGGAAGTTGATGGTGCACTGAGTGAACATCACACTCTCAGAGGCTTAGGAAAGAAGACAACCAGGAGAGAAGATCTGGCCTTTCAGCCATTGATTTTTGCACAATCAGTTGACTCAGATCATGCAGTTAATCCAATTCAGTAGTTAAGAAAATTGAAAAGACCAGCTGTGTGGTTTTTAGGTACAGAAAACAATGCCATTTTTTGTCGGCAGGTCTGAAGATTCAGAGAGATGAAAAAAACAAAAAGTTTTTTTTTTTCCCCTCTGCTGCAAAATAATATTTTCTAGTGAAAATAATAAAATATATTTTCATGAGAACACCATATGAACAGAAAACAAAGCCAAACTAATATAACCTTATGAGCTTTACTAAATTAAAGTTCTTTTAGTATTTAGCTGAAGAAAAACAAATTTAAGTCAAAATAGAGTAACCTCAGTTTGTTAAAGTATGTGGAAAATAACTTTTAGTATTGGAAATTGAATAGTTTTCTTTACCTTTAAATAAGAATATAAATAAGTCAAACTTTGAGGGCCAGGAAATACTATGGAAATAAATTAGGTCTATATGTTATTCCTAATTATGATTTAATGAATAACTACATTTAAACATAGGCAGAAAGAAAAAAATTAAATAATCACTTGTTCTTTCATTCTTGTAAAGCATAGAAAATGGCTCAATTAGGTATAGTGCTATGGAATGCATACTAACTATTATTAGGAATATAACTAGTATTCTCTTTTTTTAAAAAATAATCTTTTTTTAACCATAAAATGAGACCTTTACTTCTCCCTACATTCCTATTAATTGCACGTTACTTCACAGAATCTTGTTGAAGAAGGTAAATTAGTCAAGAAAAGGTCACTTACTTTCTTTACCAGTTGCATGTTAATTAGTCCAGAACACAAGGAGCAGCTTGTGAGGTGATATAATATTTGAACTGTGGGAGGTAAGAAATGATTTAAAAGAAAAAAAAAAAAACATGGAATAGGGAACAGGGCAAGAACATGAGGTCTCATTACCACAGCTGGGAAGGTTTAGCCTCGACTTGAATGAAGTCTTGGTTCTCTTCCAGGATATGTCATAATTTGTGTTTCCACCTCCTCTCTCCTTCACTACAGAAGTTCCTTTTTGTTTTACTTTCCATGTATGGTCACTCAGTTCTTCTTTCTTGTATGGAGGGAAGGTCACTTTACTTATCACCTGCATCAGTTCCCCTCTGATAACCTTAAAGACTTAAGTGACAAATACACTCTTTAGAGTTTCACTGTCCAATATAGTTGCCACTGGTCATATATAACTAACTAAAGTTGAATTTAAATTAAATAGATTAATAATTGAGTTTCACTGGCCACCTTTGCAGTGTTCAATGGTCACATTGGCTTGTGGCTATCATATTGGATAACTTGGATATAGAACATTTCCATCATATACAAAGTTCAATTGGACAGTGTCATGGTGGTGAGTGAAACCAGGAAATATTAATAATATTGTGAGGACAACAAGTGTTAAGCGGGACACCAGCAAAGAAGGGCATATATCATCCAACAGATCTTCAAATTTTCTCTCTAATGGCTTTTTCTTTTCTGCAAAAGATACAAAAATTGTTCCTATATCGCTATCTAAGCAATGTTATTAGCACAACCACCAGTTGACACACTCCACAGTGATTCTATTTGTGACACTCAATATTTAGCCAATTAAATGAAAATAAGCCAAACTATTTTTATGCTGTTAGGCAAAACAATCAAATCAATTCATATTTACTTTTACAGCTGGTTGCTGCTAAAGGACACTGTAGCTCATAATAGTTTTTGTTAATTGAGCATTTATGATGTGCTTGACATAGTGGTAAATACTTCATATGTTATTAATAATATCATTACTATATCATTTAATCCTCCTAACAAGTTGATTCTACTACACCTGGCTAGTATCACCAGTGCATTTCAACTGTTTGAATATCATTATACCCAAACTAGCCAAACTTTTCTACCTTTTCTTTAACAACTAGGATTATGCATATGAAATATGATGAATCAATTTCTCTCCATGTCTGATCCATGCAACATTTTTGAAGTTCATTATTATTTTTTATTTCTGTGTGATATCTCTGTCATATGCAGGATGGTGCTGGATGGGAAACATTTTGTTCTGTTATACACAAGGTTGCTGTGAGTTGAAACCAACTTGCTGACACCTAACATGTAGGAGGTAATAAAGCTTACAAATTTTTTCCCAGGGAATAAGAGTGAGTGTGATTTGTGAAATAATGAAGTTTAAAACATGAAAACATAGATCAAAGAATGCAATTGTCTTTTCAGAAAGAATCTTGCTTAGAAAACTCAAAACATGTATGTATAAGATATCTATCAATGAAAAAGCATTTAAATATTGAGTTAGGCTTAAAATACAGGACAAAAGAAACAGCTCTAAAATATTTCCTTACTTTAAAGAAAACAAGTGGAATTTAGAAGCTTAAAAGAATGAGCTAATTATCTGTAAATGCTCAATCATGTATCATTTGGTGTTTTAAAATGTAATTGTTGACCACTAAACAAACTATTACAATATAACTTCTTCTTCTTCTTCTTCTTCTTTTTTTTTTTTTTTACTTTTATTATGGTGAAAATACATATAAGAAGACATTTGCCAACATAACAACTTCTCCACTTACAGCTCAGGGACAATGATGACATTTTTCATCTAGTACTGCCATTATTGCTATCTTTTTCCAAAATATATCACCACCATTACCATAAACTTGATATCCCACAAACTATAGCTTCCCCTTTCCCCTCTGCCTCCTAAACCTGGTAACCACTAATAATCTTTGGTATGTAAGTATACATACATATACAAAGAAAACCAAACTCACTGCCATTAAGTTAGATCTGACTCATAGTGAATCCTCCTTGGGTTTCTGAGGCAGTATCACTAAAGAAGTAGATTGCCCAATCTTCCTTCCAAGGAGTGGCTGTTGGGTATGAACTACCAGCCTTCTGGTTAGCAGTCAGATGTCTTAGGCACTATGCCACCAGAGTTCCCCTACATACACATATACACACACACACACACATATATTTTTTCCAGCCTATGCAGGAATTTAGCCTCCCCTCCCCTCCCATCCTGGTAACCAACAAAGAAAGTTTCTTTGTATAAACCTTTCCTTGACTTTTTATGATAGTGGAGTAATACAATATTTGTTCTTCTGTGACTGACTTATTTTACTCAGCATAATATCCTTACTCAGCATAATGTCCTCCTACAATATAACTTCTATTACAAAACACCACAGAAGACTGAAGCTTGTGGAAAAAAAAAAAAAAAAAGGAAAGAAAGCTAAAAAGTTGACCTTACCGCAAAGGCATGTTGTATGTTGTCCAGTTGTTTTTGACTCACAGCCACCCTATCAGACATAGTGGAATTGCTCCAGGCTGTGATTTTACAGGAGCAGATTACCAAGTCTTTTCTCCCACGGTGCTGCTGGCAGGTTGAACCACCCACCTTTCAATAAGTAGCTAAGTCTTAGCTTTGCACTAACACTTTCTTTTCTTCATTATGCACCTTATCCCTTGTCTTAGATTCAACATACTATTTGTAAAAAACAAAAGTTTTGTAGTTAAGGTTGTGTCAACTTGGCTGGTCCTGGTTTTGAATGGCTGGGCAGCTGGATGTAGTTATTCCCCATGATGAGACTGGTAATCAACTCCATGGTGGAATCTACTGTGAGCACCTGAGTAGCTGCCTTAGGGATGTGATAGCCTTCCAGTACATAAGATAAAGCTGGAAGAAAGGTCTCTGGCTTTTTGGCACATCTGGATCCTGCATTTGTCCAAGTCCTTATTTCAGTAGTCTGCCATGATGTCTGGCTATCCTGAGACCGTTTCTGGATTTGAAAGAATGGCCTGCTGTGTGTTGCTTGATAATTTTGGGACCGTGCCATTTTACTTGCCGACCTTGGGTTTGTCAGCCTCAGCTGCCAACAGCTGTCTGAGTTAAGAGATGCCTCAGCCCAGTGGGCCAGGAGTTGAAGCAAGGTTAAAGGACCTTTACCCAGCCCCTAGAGCTGGCACTTTGAACTTGGACTTCTAGCCTCCCATACTGTAAGAGAATAAATCCCTGTTTATTAAAGCCGTACATTTGTGGTATTTTCTGTTAGAGTTGTACTAGAGACCCAATGTGAAAACTAAATAAAATCTTCCATCTTTTACCCAGTAATAAACTGTGTTTTTTAAAAATAATTTAGTAATTTGATTGAACTGGGCAACATATTCATCAGTGCCTCTGGAAGAAGGAACATGAGAGGATAACCTATAATTTTGAAAAATAAAACAAATGAGGATAGACTTTCCTTATCAGATATAAATTATACGATGAAAGTTTACTAATGAAAACGAAAAAATACTGGAACAAGTTTAGGCAGATCAATGGAGCAAAATGGGGAGTCCAGAAATAGATCCAACTGAAATAAGGCTAAGTATATTATAAAAGTGGCTTCACAATCAATGGACAAAAGATTAATTATCTGATAAATGTGGAGATAACTAGGCAGCCACTGGACAAAGGTAAAACTATGTCCACAATTCACATCTTACCCCCAAATAAATTTCATATGTGTTATATACATGTTAAAATAAGCCATAGGAACTTTAGTGGCATAGTGCCTCAGGCATTTGACTGCTAACCAGAGCCTGGTGGTTCAAACCCACCAGCCAGTCCTCGGAAGGAAGGTTGGGCAATCTATTTCTTTAGTGATGCTGCCTCGGAAACCCAAAGAGGAGTCACTATGAGTCAGATCCGACTTGACAGCAGTGTGTGTGTGTGTGTGTGTGTGTGTGTTTAATAAGCCATAAATAGAATAGAATTCAATAGGTGAAGAATAAATTTTGGGGGTACAGAATACTTAATAAACATATTACTGATGCCAGCAAAGATAAAGGGAAATATTTATTTATTTAACTTCATAAAATGTACTAGTTCTAAGTATCAAAAACAGCATAAACAAAATTATAAGGCAAACAACAAAGAACGCAAATAATTTTCATCACATATAACAAAGAGTTATTACCCCAAATTTATAAAACACTCTTTGAAATGAGTGATCAAGCAAAAATTCTTGGAGTCTAACTTTATATTTGGTCCTAACACTTCACACAGAATGCACCTGCAAGTCTACCAGCAGCTCAGCCTCCAAAGTATTTCCCAACTATGACCAGTTTGCTCCACCTTCACTCTCACAGCTCTAAGACACACCATCAATTCCTCTTACTTGAGTTTTACAACAGCCTCTTATTCTCTCTTTTTCCTTCTTAAAGTTAATCTCACATGGCATCCAGAGTAACCATTCCAAACTTTAACTCATCATTCCTTTTCTTAGAAATTTCCAAAGGTTTTTCATTATGTGTAGAAAAAAAAAAATCTGAACTCTTTCAAATTGCCAACATTTTCTTAATCCAAGGCTTTTGCAATGACTGTTTCTTCTACTTGGAAATTTGCCCTCCAGAGCTTCCTCTGAAGGTATTATTCTCATCATTAAGATCTCAACCTGTGTGTTCACTCTTTAGAGTGAGCTCTTTAGTCACCATTAGAGCTAAAGTAGTTTCTGGTTTCCAATCTCTCACAACCTGTAATTTCCATAGCATTTGCTATCCCTTGTAATTACATCAATTATTTATTTTTTATTTCTTTTCTCACTATAATATCAGCTCCTTGTGAGAAAGATTACTATCTGCCTAGTGTATCTAGGACAATTTCTTGCATATAGATATTGGTATTTGGCTAAATACAATATAGTACAAAGGAACGTGTAGTAATATAGAAAAATGTTTACTATAGGGGAAGGTATGCTATTGTTCAGTGCTGTTGGGTTGGCTATGACTTATAGCACTCTACGTACAACAAAAAAACACTGTCTGATCCTGCAACACCCACACAATCCCTGCTATATTTGAGCCTATTCTTGCAGCCACTGTGCCAATCCATCATGTTGAAGGTCTTCCCTTTTTTTGTTGACACTCTATTTTACCAAGCATGATATACTCCAGGGAATGGTCCCTTTTGGCAACATGACCAAAGTAGGTGAGATGAAGTCTGGTCATTCTTGCTTCCAAGGAGCATTCCGGCTGCATTTCTTCAAGGACAGATTTTTTTTTTCTTCTTCTGGCAGTCCATGGTACTTTCAGTATTCTTCACAAACACCACAACTCAAAAGCATCAAGTCTTCTTTGGTCTTCCTTGTTCGTTGTCCAGCTTTCACATATGTATAAAGCTATTGAAAAGTGTGGCTTGGGTTAGGTGCACCTTAGTCTTTAAAGAGATCTTTGGTCTTCAGCACATTAACGAGGTCTTTTACAGGAGATTTGCCCAGTGCAACATGATGTTAGATTTCTTGATTATTTGCTCAGCATACAGATTGAATAAGTATGGTGAAAGGATATGACCCTGACACATTCCCTTCCTGATTTTAAACCACGCAGTATCCTCTTGTTCTGTTCGAATGACAGCCTCCTGGTCTACGTACAGGTTCCTTATGAACACAGTTAAGTGTTCTCGAATTCCCATCTTTCTCAATGTTATCCATAATTTGTTATGATCCACACAGTGAAATGCTTTTGCACAGTCAGTAAAACACAAGTAAACATCTTTCTGGTATTCTTTCCTTTCAGCCAAGATCTATCTGACATCAGCAATGATAGCCCTCATTCCACTTCCTCTTCTGAATCCTGCTTGAATTTCTGGAAGTTCCTTGTCAATATACTGCTGCAACTGTGAATTATCTTGAGCAAGATTTTACTTACATGTGGTACTAATGATAATGTTCAATAATTTCCACATTCTGTTGCATCATCTTTCTTTGGAATGGTTACAAATATGGATCTCTTCCAATCAGTTGGCCAGGTAACTGTCTTCCAAATTTCTTGACTTAGATGACTAATTGCCTCCAGCGTGGCATCCGTTTTTTGAAACATCTCCATGGATATGCTGTCAATAACTGGAACCTTACTTTTCAACAATTCCTTCAGTGAAGCTTCAGTTTCTTCCTTCAATACCATTCTTGCTCATATGCCACCTTCTGAAATAGATGAACATTGACCAATTCTTTTTGGTACAATGACTCTGTGTATTCTGCCCATCTTCTTTTGATATTTCATCCAATATTCAGTATTTTTCCCACAGAATCTTTCAATATTGCAACTCGAAGCTTGACTTTTTTCTTCTGTTCTTTCAGCTTGAGAAATATCAAGTTTTTTTTTTTTTCTTTTTTGGTTTTCTAACTTCATGTTTTTGCAGATTTCATTTCAATAATTGACTCTCATTTCTCAAGCTGCTCTTTGAAATCTTCTGTCCACCTCTTTTATCTTCTCATTTCTTCCATTTGTGTTAGCTACTTTCTATTCAAGAGCATGTTTCAGAATCTCTTCTGACAGCCATTTTGGTCTTGTCTTTGTTTCCTGTCTTTTTAATGACCTTTTGCTTTCTTTATGTGTTATGTTCTTGATATCATCCCACATTTTGTCTAGTGTTTAGTCATTGGTGTTCAACACATCAAATGTATTTTTCAGATGGTCTCTAAATTCAGGTGGGGTATAATCAAGGTCATATTTTGTCTGTAGTGGACTTGTTTTAATTGTCTTCAGCTTCAACTTGAACTTTCATATGCACAATTGATGGTCTGTTCCACAATAGATCTTGACCTTGTTTTGGTCAAATATATTGAACTTGTCTATCTCCTCTTTCCACAGATATTGTCAATCTGACTACTGTGAATTCCATCTGGTGAAGTCCATGTGTTTTCTCACCATTTATGCTGTTGAAAAAAGATATTTGCAATGAATAAGTCATTTGTCTTCCAAAATTCTATCACACAATCTCTGGTCTCATTTTTATCACCAAACCCATATTTTCCAAATACTTTTGATTCTCCTTTTTTCCAACTTTTGCATTCCAATCAGCAGTAATAATTAACACATCTTGATTGTATGTTTGGTCAATTTCAGACTGCAGAAGTTGGTAAAGATCTTCAACTTCCTCATTTTTTGTTTTCATGGTTGGTGCATAAATTTGAATAATAGTAGTAGTAACTGGTCTTCTTTTTTATGCATGTGAATATTATCTTATCACTGACAACATTGTACTTCAAAATAGATCCTGAAACATTTTGTGTAACAATGAACGCCATGCCATTCCTCTTCAATTTGTCATTCCCAGCATAGTAAATCATATGGTTGTCTGATTCAAAATGACAAAACCAGTCCATTTCAGCTCACTAATGCCTAGGATATTAATTTTTATGCATTCTATTCCATTTTTACAACTTTCAATTTTCCTAGATTCATACTTGGTACATTCCATGTTCTAATGTTGCTTGCAGCTGTCTCTTTTCATTGAGTCATGTCATATCAGCAAACAGGGGTCCCAAAAGCTTTACTCCATCCACATCATTATAGTTGACTCTACTTTGAGTAGAAGAAGTTCTTTTGTAGTCATATTTTGAGTGTTTTCTGCCCTGAGGGGCTCATCTTCTGACACTATTTCAGACAATGTTTCAGGGCTATTCATAAGTTTTCTAGTAATATATCAGATAGTGTTTCACTGCTATTCATAAGGTTTTCACTGGCCAATACTTTGAGAAGTGGGTGACCCCTTCCTTTTTCCAAATCTGTCTTAGTCTGGAATCTCCACCGAGACCTATCTAGCATGGGTGACCATGCAGGTTTCTGAAACATCAATGGCATGAGCTTCCAGTTTCACAGCAACATGGATCATATGCTCAGCGTACAAATTAAATAGCAACACGCAAGCCACCACAGTATCACAAACTGACAGAAAAGTGGTAGTCAACTCCTCTTACGTCTTCATTATTCACTGTCCAGCTTTCACATGCATATGACACTATTGAAAATATCATGGATTGCATTAGGCTCACCTTAGTCTTCACAGTGACTCTTTGCTTCTTAACACTTTAAATAGGTCTTTTGCAATAAATTTGCCTGGTGCGATATGACATCTGATGTCTTGAGTGCTGCTTCTATGGGTGTTGACTGTGGATCCAAGCAAAATGAAAACCCTGACAACTTCACTCTTTTCTCCATTAACCATGATGTTGCTTATTGGTCTAGTTGTAAGGATTATCATTTTCTTTATATTGAGGTGTAATCCATACTGAAGACTATAGTCTTTGTTGTTCATCAGTTAGTGCTGCAAATCATCTTCACTTTCACCAAGCAGGGGTATGCCATCTACATATTGCAGGTTGTTAATGAGTCTTCCTCCAATCCAGATGCCATGCTCTTCTTCATATAATCTGTCTTCTCAGGTTATTTGTTCAGTATACAAATTAAATAGGTATGGTGAAAAGATACAACCCTAATACACACCTTTCCTGATTTTAAAACATTCAGTATCTCCTTGTTTTATTTGAATGACAGCTTCTGGGTCTATGTACAGGTTCCTCATGAACACAATTAAGTATTCTGGAATTCTCATTCTTTGTAATGTTATTTATAATTTTTTATGATTCACACAGTGAAATGCCTTTGCATAGCCAATAAAACACATGGAAAGATATTTCTTGTATTCTTTGCTTTCAGCCAATATCCCTCTGACATCAGCCGTGATAAACCTTGTTCCATGTCCTCTTCTCAATTCAGCTTGAATTTCTGGAACTTCCCTGTCAATATGCTGTTGGAACCATTTTTTAAATTATCAACAGCAAAATTTTACTTGCATGTGATATTGATGATACTGTTTGATAATATCCATATTCTGTTGGATCAGTTTTCATTGGAATGGATTTCTTCCAGTCAGTTGGCTAGGTAGCCCTCTTCCATATTCCTTGGCATGGATGAGTAAGCATCTCCAGTGCTGCATCCATTTGTTGAAATTTCTCAATTCTGTCAATACCTGGAGCCTTGTTTTTCATCATTTCCTTTGGTGCAGTTTGGATTTCTGTTTTTAGTACCACTGGTTCTTAACCCTATGCTATGTACTGAAATAGTTGAACATCAACATTGCAACTTGAGACTCAAATTTTTTATTCATTTCTTTCAGCTTGAGAAGTGCCAAGTGTGTTCTTTCTTTTGGTTTACTAACTCCAGGTTTTTGCACGTTTCATTATATCACTTTGTCTTCTTGAACTGCCCTTTGAAATCTGTTCAGCTCTTGTATTTCGTCATATCCTCCATTCACTTTAGCTACTCTCCATTCAAAAGCAAGTTTCAGAGTCTGTTCTGACATCCATTTTGGTCTTTTCTTTCTTTCCTATATTTTTAATGATTGTTTGTTTTCTTAATATATGATGTTCTTGATGTCATTCATCCCACAGCTCATCTGGTCTTTGGTCATTAGTGTTTAGTGAGTCAAATTTATTCTTTGAATGGTCTCTATATTCATGTCAGATATAATCAAGGTCATAATTTGGCTCTTGTAGACTTGTTTTAATTTTCTTCAGCTTCAACTTGAACTTGCATATGAGCAATTGATGGTCTGTTCCACATTCAGTTCCTGGCCTCGTTTTGACTGAAGATAGTGAGCTTCTTCATCATTTTTCCACAGATGTAATCAATCTGATTTCTGTGAATACCATCTGGTGGTGTCCATGTGTATAGCTACTGTTTATATTGTTAAAAATTGTATTTGCAATGATTAATTCATTGGTTTTGTGAAATTCTATTCTGTGATCTGATCTTCCACATTGTTTCTGTCACCAGGCCATATTTTCCAACTACTGATAATTTTTGTTTCCAACTTTCTCATTCAAATCACTAGTAATAATCATACATCTTGGTTGAATGCTTGATCAATTTCAGGCTGCAGAAACTGGCAATAATCTTCACAACCTATATGAGGTTAGCAGATGACATTTCTACATACATATTTGTATGTGCTGTAAGATTGCCTATTTAAATAGAACTAACATGGGGAAAAGTTACAATAACTTCTTAGTCATAGCCTACTCCCCTGAGGGAGCAAGTTGTTATATCTGTGGGTTCAGGACCATGGCTACAGGGGATAGCAAGCTCAATTAGCATAACATACTTCATAAAAACATTGTTCTACATTTTGCTTTGGTGATTAGTTACTGGGGTCTTAAAAGCCTGTAAGCAACCATCTAGATGCAACGATCTATCTCTCCTCATCTGGAGAAAGAAAAATGAAGAAATCAAAGATTTATGGAAACAATTAGCCCAAGGGACTAGTAGACCTCAACCTATATGACCACGAGACCAGAAGAATTAGATGGTTCCCTGACACTGTCAACCACTTGGAAGGGATCAGTGCATTAGATTCTGGATAGAGTGGGAGAAAAATGTCTAACAAAATGTACCATCATGAAAATGACCGGGCTTACTGGTCTGATAGAGACTGGTGAAACCCCGAGACTATAGCCCTTAGTCACCCTTCAGGCCTGGAGTTGAACTCACTCCAGCGGCTTCCACTTCCAGCCAAACAATAAACAAGCATATAAGGTGAACATTTACACCAGGTAGGTACACACGCCTTAGAACAATCAGTCATGGGATATCAGAAGGGGAGTATTTGCATAGGGAGATAGCTCACAGGACAGGAATGCAAAAAAAAAAAAAAAAAAAGGACACAAGGAAAAGATAGCTACAGGGAGGAAGTGGGAAAAGAGCTATTACATTATGGGTATTGAAATCAATGTCATGAAATAAAATTTTTATGAATTCTTTATAAAAATGAATTTGCTCTGTAAACCTCCACCCAAATCACAGTAATAAAAAGAAAAGAAGAAGGAAAGAAAATCTTCAATTTCTTCATCTTTTACTTTAGTAATTGATATGTTAATTTGAATAACAACAATATTAACCGGTATTCTTTGTAGGCATATGTTTATTATCCTATCACTGGCAGCATTGTACTTCAGGACAGATCATGAAACATTCTTTGTGACGATGAATTTGATGCCATTCCTCTTTAATTTGTCATTACTGCCACAGTAGATCATATGACTGTCTGATTTCATAATGGCTTATACCAGTCCATTTCAGCTCACTAATGCTTGGGATATTGATTTTTATGTGTTCCATTTCATTTTTGACAATTTCCAATTTTCATAAATTCATACTTTGTACATTCTATATTCTTGCTATTAATAGATGCTTGCAGCTGTTTGTTCTTATTTTGAATTGTGCCCAAAACAAATGAAGGTTCTGAAAGCTTTTCTCCATTAAAATCAACTCTGCTTTGAGGAGGCAGCTCTTTCCCAGTCATATGTTGAGTGCCTTCCAACCTGGGGGGCTTCATCTCCCAGCACTATATCAGGCAATGTTTCATGACTATTCATAAAGTTTTCCAGCAATATATCAGACAGTGTTTCACTGCTATTCATAAGGTTTTCACCAGCCATTTTTCTCCAGGAGTGCATGGCCCTGTCCTCCTCAGATTGTCTTAGTTAAGAAGATCCACCAAAACCTGTCACCATTGTGAACCTTCTGGTATTTGAAACACCTGTGACATAGCCTTCAGCCTCATAGCAACATGCAAACACCACAGTAAGACAAACTGACAGATGAGTGGTGGAGAAGGTATACTATTGTTAAATGAAGAAAGCATAATCCCAATTAGTTAAGAAAACAAAGAAGTATACATACGCTGTGAATAGAATGTCATTATAATCATAACCTTTTTACCTGTAGATGTAATGCTGTTTGGAAATAGGATTTTCTTTGTTATGTTATTAGGTCATACCAGTGTAGGGTGTATCCTAAAATTAATCTCTTCCAAGTCTTTTGGGGAACAGATTAGACTCAGATATAATTACACAGCTGGGAAGATAGAGGTTATTTGAGGATCATCTATAAAACAAGGAACCAAGGATCATCCTGGATTAAGGAAAGAATCTGCATGACATAGACCTTGATTTGGACTCAGCCTCCAGAATTTTAGAGAATAAATTTCTGTTCTTTAAAACCATCCACTTGTGGTATTTTTGTTATAGTAACTGTCACTGCTGTCAAGTTGATTTGGAGTCATAGTGACCCCTCCTTGGGTTTCTGAGGCAGTATCTCTATAAGAGCAGATTGCCCAATCTTCCTTCCGAGGAGTGGCTGGTGGATTTAAACTGCCAGCCTTCTGGTTAGCAGTCAAATGCCTTAGGCACTGCACCACCAGAGCACCTTCTGTTACAGTAGCACCATGAAACTAAAACAGTTCAAACACGAAACCCACCACCATTGAGTCATTTCCAACTCATAGTAACCCCCCATTGGGTATCTGAGGCTATAAATCTTTATAGAGGTAGATTGCCCAGTCTTCATTCCACAGCGTGGCTCTTGAGTTTGAACCATCAACCTTCTGGTTATCAGTCAGATGCCTTATGCCTACAAAAAAATCTCTGAAATGTGTACACCATGGTTTCAAATGGTTATCCTAGCAGGATGGAAGTATTAATTATTCTTTCTTCCTTTTCAGTTTAATTGGATTCTCCTTATGACTAGAAACAGAATGTTGTTGTTGTTATGTGCACTCAAGTTGGCCCTGACTCAGAGTGACCCCTCCTTGGGTTTCTGAGACAATATCACTACCGAAGTAGATTGCCCAACCTTCCTTCTGAAGAGTGGCTGGTGGGTTTGAACCACCAGCCTTCTGGTTAGCAGTCAAGTGCCTTAGGCACTATGCTACAAGAAAAATAGAATGAAATGTTAAAAAAAAAAAAAAAAAAAAAAACCAGTTTGCCGAGGAAAAAGACGTTTCATTTCAATCCTATTTTTGTAGCACAGTGCCTAAAGCATTTGACTGCTAACCGGAAGATTGGTAGTTCAAACTACCCAGCCACTCAGGGGAAGAAAGATTGGGCAATCTACTTCTGTAAAGACTTCTGTCGGAAAACCAAAGGGGGTCATTATGAGTCGAAATTGACTGGATAGCAGTGGGCTTAGTTTTTGTTTTTGTTTAGACATTTTATAGGACAAGAGAATAATTTGGAACATGACTGGGAAATTTGCTGCCATAAAGATTTACTCCCTCAGAAACCCAAAGGGGGACCACTATGAGTCCGAATTGACTTGATGGCAGTGAGTTTTTTTTTTTTTTTTTTAAGCACTATAACAATTAATATATATAATACACAGATGGCACCATATCTTAGAGTATAGAATCAAAACAAAATGAAAATTTTAAATTATTTTCTGAATGAATGAAAAAGGCCTAATAAATGTTCTCTATGCATTGGAATTGATTTAACATCATTGCTTTGAATGGCATTCTATCTATGATATCTTTAATAAAGTTTTCTGTCTAACTCTAATTTTTTATGCATTTTTTTATGGGAAGTAAACTTGCAGAGTACAATCTCTAGTCCCTTTTTCATATATTTTCATTAACTGTACTATGATTATCATAGGACATTTCTTCTGCAACATGATACACGACTTATCTATAGCCCACCTCCATTCATGATCCTGTTGAACTCAGCTGATTGTCACAGAAAGAATCTCTGTGATAATGTAAAATACAGGCTCTTCTGAGTCTGACTGGGCTGAGTCATGGGTTGAGTTGAGAATCCAGATTTTTCTTATGAGGGTGCAATTAGGTGTTGGTTATTCCCCATGGGAAGCTATATCTCTTTATGCCCCTAAAACTCTAACTTTGGAAATGGATTATTGGAATTTGTATTTGGTGCTTGCTACTCTGCAGCAGAGTTGTCACTTTGTAGACTAAGATGCACCTGATCCAGTGTGTGGTGCTTTCAATTGCCTCGTATACAGGTGAAAGCTGGAAAATTAATAAGGAAGACTGAAGAAGAATTGGTGCATTTTAATTATGGTGTTGGCAAAAAATATTGAATATAGCATGAACAGCCAGAAGAACAAACCAATCTGTCTTGGAAGAAGTAGAGCTGGAATTCTCCTTAGAAGTGAGGGTTCATCTCCTGTTCTTTGGACATGTTACCAGCAGGGACCAATCCCTGCAGAAAGACATCATGCTTGGTAAAGTTGAGAGTTAGCCAAAAAGATAAAGACCCTCAAGGAGATAGATTGCCACAATGAGATGGCTGCAACAATGGGCTCAAACATAGCAATGATTGTGAGGATGGTGCAGGACCAAGCAGTATTTTGTTCTGTTGTGAATTGGGTCACTATAAGTGAAACCAACTTGACAGCACCTAACAACAACAGAACATGGACTAGAAAAAGGAGATTTTTCTCAAGTAGCTGAGAATCATATTTTGAGGAAAAGAATTGGGTAAATAATGGCATACACTTTGAGGAGTCTGACCCCTCAGTGGAGAGGTGCATTTTTCAGGCCTGATCATGGGCAATTAAAAGGCTTTTCCTGGCAGAGGGTGGAGAGAGCTACCCTCCACAACCAGACCTGGTGCATAGCTAAAGCATTGCAGTCTATGAAAGAAGTCTTCCTACCCTCAGCATGCTCCAGCCACAGTCTTTAGCTCAAGCTCCAAAGGAAATTTCTTTATGGGGAGGAGGTTTTCTTTGGGAGTCTCTGTAGAAGCTTCCTTATCAGGGGGAAGTTTGGGGTGGGGTGGGCTTGAAAGAATTTTTCCCTTTTCTGACACCATATTCAATTCTTTACCACACTAGTCCTCCCGTATTGATCCCCCACAGCTATTATTGTTATTATGTGTCGTTGAGTTGGACCAGACTCATAGCAGCCCCTACTTGGGTTTCAGAGGCAGTATCACTATGGAAGTAGATTGCCTCATCTTCCTTCCGAGGAGAGGCTGGTGGGTTTGAACTGCCAACCTTCTGGTTAGCAGTCAAGTGCTTAAGCATCTTATCCTCCACCCTTGTTGCTGTTGTTGTTATGTGCCATTGAGTTGGCCCCGACTCATAGTGACCCCTCCTTGGGTTTCCGAGGCAGTATCACTACGGAAGTAGATTGCCCCATCTTCCTTCCGAGGAGTGGCTGGTGGATTTGAACCGCCAGTCTTATGGTTAGCAGTCAAGTGCCTTAGGCACTATGCTACCTCCACCCTAGGCTGTATAAAACTGCCATGAAGCTCTAAGAGTCTTTTGTTTGGGGCTCTCTTGGTGCGAGGAAATGAGACAGACCCCTTGTCTGTGCTGATCCACCTTCCCTTCACTCAAGTGTCTGTTCCCGACACAATATGGAACAAAGGGAGCCAGGTGTCGTCTCTCAGGATATCTCTTGCTTATACTAACCGCCACTGAGTTAACTCAGGCTCTGAGTCATGGCAACCCTGTGTGCCAGTGTAGACCTGTGCTATCTATATAAAGTTTTTATGGATTGACTTCTGTCTCCTCAAGATATGTGTTGTAAATTCTAACCCCTATATCTGTAGTAACCCGATTTGGGAATAAAGTTTTCATTATGTTAATTAATTCATATCATTGGTGGGTGTGTCTTAAAGCATCACTTTTGAGATATAAAATATCAGATTAGGCACAGAAACAAAGGACAATAGGTGCCAGCATTCATGAAGATTTCCAAGGAACTGAGGACCAGTGGCTGAAAAGAGACAAGGACCTTCTTTTAAAGCCAACACAGAGCTAGTCTTCCCCAAGAGCCAGTGCCCTGAATTCAGACTTCTAGCCTCTTAAACTGTGAGAAAATAAATTAAGCCACCACTTGTGTTACTTCTTTTACGGCAGCACTAGATAACTAGGACAAGGTTTTTAATCGATGATTTTTTGGAAGTAGATTGCGAGGTTTTTCTTCCAAGGCATGTCTGGGGGGACTCAAACCTTCAAACTTTTGGTTACCAGCAGAGTACTTTAACCATTTGCACCACTCAGGGCCTCCTCTCTTGCTTAAACTATTGCAATAAGTGATAATGACTTTACTGTTACCTTCATTTTAGCTTCTTTTAGTTGGCTTCTTAGACAGCTCAGATCAGCTCTTAGCTCATCTCAGCTCCTTGATGATCCTTACCTCAAAAGTTTTTCTATCTCTTGTTTAAAACATTCCACTACTAGAAAACAAATTATTGTCTTTCATTTCTCTTATCTTTTGTCTTCTTCATAGCACATGGAAGACCAGAGTGTACCCATCTTCTTGGCAGTCTGGCTCCAATTAATATTGTTAACCTTGGATTATGTTCTGGAGTGTGAATGAGCCCAGAAATTTAGTACATGATTTACTCTTTCATGAATTAGCTATGACCTTGGGTGAGTTACTTACCTTTGAGAGTCAGGTTCCTCAGTTGAGAAATGATAACAACATTGTCACTTATTCCATATGGCTGTTTATAATGATATAATATATTTTAAAAAATGGCCATTAAGTAATGGCTGTCTTCTCATACTGAGTGTGGAATCAACCAATATAGACATCATCAGACGCATTGGAAAAAAAAAATACATAATGTCACCTGCATTACTGATGAAGTTACTTGGAGGACATTTGGGCCACAGTCAGATGTACTTCACCCTGAACCAGTCTTTCCCATCAAGTCATTGTTACAACTGAAAACCCATAGGCTTTCGTTACAGAGGTAACTCCATAGCACAGGGAAGACTAATGTGCACCCATCTTCTTGGCAGGCTGGCTCCAAGAAAGGCCTAGATGGAATTCAGTTTCTTCAAAACTCACAAGAGAAGTCATTTACCTTCCTTGGCACAAGTGAGTGATGCAAAAATAAAGTATTGCTTGATTAAAATTGAAGTCCCTCCACAAGAAAAGATTATCATGAAACAGGACCTAGCACCATACTTGGCAAAGAAGATATCTAATAAATGTCACTATTATATTTACTATGAGTGTTCTATGAATGGCTGAACACCCTGAGGTCAATACCATGTTTAATCTTATCCCCATGGTATCTTGTTATTTGCACTAATTGATGCTCCAGAAGGGTGGTGAATATGTGAAGGAGCACTATAATGGCACAGTGGTTAAATCACTAGTTTGCTAAATGAAAGATTGGCAGTTTGAACCCATCAGTTTAGGGAGAAAAAACCTGGCTGTTGCTGATGTCAGATGGATCTTGGATGAAAACAAAGAACTCCAGAAATATGTTTACTTGTGTTTTATTAACTATACAAAGGCATTTGATTTGTATTTGTGGATCATAACAAATTATGGATCACATTGAGAAGAATGGGAATTGCACAATACATCATTGTGTTTGTAAGAGACCTGTACATAGACCAAGAGTCAGTATTTGGACAGAAAAAGGGAATACTGGATGGTTTAAAATCAGGAAGGGTGTATGTGTTAGGGTTTTATCCTTTCACCATACTTATTCAATCTGAGATGCTGGATTATATGAAGAATGTGGCATCTGGATTAGAGGAAGACTCAATAGCAGCCTGCAATATGCAGATGACACAACCTTGCTAATTGAAAGCAAAAAGGACTTGAAGCACTTATGATGAAGATCAAAGACTCTGGCCTTTAGTATGAATTACACCTCAACATAAAGGAAGTACAGATCCTCCCAATTGGACCAATAGGCAACATCATGATAAAAGGAGAAAAGATTGAACCTTTGAAGAATTTCCCTTTACTTGTATCCACAAGCCATCAAGAAACTGAACGAAGGGCTCCATTGAGAAAATCTGTTGTAAGAGACCTCTTGAAACTGTTAAGAAACACATTCTGGTAAAATGGTGGAATAGGCAGACAAACTACACAGACCCTCTTCAACAAAGAACCAATTACAGACAGAAGATAATCTTGGAGTCCTGAGCTTTGAAAGGAAGGAAATAGAAGTGGATTACACTCGAACTAGTTAGAAGGAGCTGCATGAAAACACCGAAAAAGGAGACATATGGACTGCAGACTGTCATAGATACTGATGGCACAGATAGCTTGGATATTGCCAAGTGGTGTTAGGACCTATGAATTAACCTAAAAATCAGCTCTGCTAGCCAGGGGCTGCATGAAGGACTGCACTGGTGACTGGTGTGTAAAAAGGGAAGCAGTGAAGAGGGAGATGGGCTGAGCTTTGGACTTCTGGCTGTCTGAAGGGCACAGCCATTTTGGAAGTTTACAAGTGGTTTGACAATTTTGGTATTTAAAGTGACAATATTCTCTCAGATTCCAGGGACCTAAGAATAGGATCCACTTGCTGGGGACCACAAGGACATACAGGACACTGAGGACTGGAAAGATGTGATATTCCCCTTGCTACCCTTATACCCTACACCCTCTTGGTGAATGAAGGTGTGGCAACCCCTCACTCTTACCCACCTGCTGGGCCAGCAGAAATTCCATCCCAGTCTGTGTGCTCTGATGGAGCCTCGGTGTTCCGCCCCTACTGCCCAGATTTTTGATTGCTTGTTTGTTTGTTTTTGTCTGTTGTAAAATTGTTGTTATTATTTTCTTTTTCATGTTTTATATTATTATTCCTCTTCCCTTCCAAGGTTCTAGTTTTCAGCTTTTTCTCACTTCCCTTTTCTTGGTTCCCAATTATTTACATTCTTGTTGTTTTCCCCATTCCTTCTTTTTCTTTTTGCATTTTTCCCTTCATTATTCTCCTACTCTACCTCTTTTCTCTTCCTTTGGACAGAGAACCAATAATAGCAAACAGCAACTGACCATTAATACACATGATAACATAACCCAAAAAACAACCAAGTTATGGAAGTGTCCATAGTAAAATATGCTTACAAGATTGTAAACAGGGAACCAGAGACATCAATTGGCAAATGAGGACAATTACAAACCAAAAAGAGGTTAAAAAAAAAAAAAAAGTGTAGTTACAGAACTTCTAAATGGTAAAGAAGTCGAGAAACTTCCAAGATAGAATGGATTATTCTAAACTTGGGGAGAAAATTATAAATCACAGGGAAATCTCAAAGAAAAATGATAAACACCAAAATAAAAAAGAGGACAACCACAAATATTTAGCAAATACTAAAACAACAGTAATGAAGGAAATGAAAACACAATTCATAAACAAAATAAGCTCAGCACAGAAAATGACATGGAACAAAGAAACCAGGAACACCATGAAAAAACACATAACAAAATGACAGCCACAAATCATACTTGTTGATAATTACACTGCATGTCAATGGATTAAATGCACCACTCAAGAAATGGAGAGTTTCAGACTGGATAAGAAAACACAACTCATCAATATGCTGTCTACAAGAGACACACCTTAGAGACAAAGATAAAAATAGACTAAAAATTAAAGGTTGGGAAAAGAGATATCAAACAAGTGGCAACCAAAAAAGAGCAGGAGTGGAAATATTAATCTCTGATAAAACTGACTTTAAGACAAAAACCACCATAAGAGATAAGGAATGACATTATATAATGATTAATGATTATACAACCATAATAAATACCTAATGACTCAATGAAAGAGCCACAAAATACATAAATCAGACTTTAACAGAATTGAAAAGGCAAATAGATGACACCACAGTCATAGTAGGAGCTTTAATACACCATTTTCAGTGAAAGACCAACTGGAAAGAAACTCAGCAAAGACTCAGGAGAACTAAACAATACAATCCACCAACTTGACCTGATAAACATCTACAAAGCACTTCATCCGACAACAGCACAATATGCATTCTTTTCCAGTGCACATGGAACATTTTCCGGGATAGACTCTGTGTTAGGCCATAAAGCAAGCCTTAATAAATTTAAAAACATTGAAATACTGCAAAGCATCTTCACAGATCACGATGCTGTCAAATTAGAAATCAACAATAAGAAGATCAACAGAAAAAGAGAAAACACAGGGAAACTGAACAACATTCTCCAAAAGAACAGCTGCGTAATAGAAGAAATAAAAAATGAAATTAAAAAATTCCTTGAATCAAACAGGAATGAAAGCACAACATACCAAAATCTTTAGGACACAGCAAAAGCAGTGATCAGAGGCCAATTTATAGCAATACATGCCACATCAAAAAACAAGAAAGAGCCAAAATCAATACTTTAAACCAATATTTGCAATAATTAGAAAAAGAACAGCAAGAAAAGCCTATAGTCACCAGAAGAAAGAAAATAATCAAGATTTAAGCAGAAATAAATAAAACAGAAAATAGAAAGACAGCAGAAAAATCAACAAGACTAGAAGTTGGTTTTTTGAAAGGATTAATAAAATTGACAAACCACTGGCTAATTTAACAAAGGAAGAGAGGGAGAGAATACAAATCACACAAATAAGAAACATATTGGGTGACATCACAACAGAACGAACTGAAATAAGACATAATACCAGGATACTATGAAAAACTGTATTCCAACAAAATCTAGAAGATTGAAAATCTAGCAGAAATAGAAGATTTCTAGAAACACACTACTTACCTAAACTAACACAGACTGAGGTGGAAAAGTTGAACAGACCCATAACAAAAGAAGGAATTGAACAGATCATAAAAAATTTATCAACAAAAAAAGTCCTGGCTCAGAAGGTTTCACCAGAGAATTCAACCAAACATTCAGAGAAGAAATGACACCAATCTTACTCAAACTATCCCAAAACATAGAAAAGGATGGAATCCTCCCAAATTCATTTTATGAAGCAAGCATAACCTTGATACCAACATCAGAC
>NW_006921961.1:2023218-2041513 GCF_000298275.1 Orycteropus afer afer
CTAAGGCACTTGACTGCTAATGAGAAGGCTGGCAGTTCAAACCCACTAGCCACTCCTCGGAAGGAAGGTTGGGCAATCTACTTCATAGTGATACTGCCTTGGAAACCCAACAAGGGGTCACTATAAGTCGGGCCTGACTCGATGGCAAATAACAACAACACAACTTTATATGGAAAGGTGCTCTGGTGGCGTAGTGCCTAAGGCATTTAACTGCTAACCAAAAGGCTCGCAGTTCAAACCCACCAGCCACTCCTTGGAAGGAAGTTTGGGCAATCTATTTCTGTGGTGACACCATCTTAGAAACCCAAGGAGGGGTTGCTATGAGTGGGATCTGTTTCAATGGCAGTGAGTTTGGTTTTGGTTTAACTTTATATGGGAAGGAAAGAGACCTCAGATAAGCAAAGCATTATTGAAGAAGAACAAAGTAAGAAGTCTGACATATCTGGATCTTAAAACCTATTATACAGCCATGTAGTCAAAACTGCCTGGTATTGGTACAATGACAGACACACAGACCAATGGAATAAAATTGAGAACCCAGAAATAGATCCATCAATCTATCTGATCTTTGACAAAAGAGATGAAATTTATTAAATGGGGAATAGGTTGTCTGCTTAACAAATGTTGCTAGCAAAACTGTATATCCATTTGCAGAAAAATGAAACTAGATCTGTACCTCACACCATACACAAAAACTAGCTCTAGATGGATCAAAGACTTAAATGTGAAACCTAAAACTATGAAGTTCCTCAAGGAAAAACAAGGGGCAAATTTACAGTCCTCATAAATGGCATAAATAGACTATCAAGCATAACCCAAAATGCACAACAGCAGAAGATAAACTAGATGAATGATGGGACCTTCTCAAAATTAAATTTTTATGTGCTTCCATAAATTTCTCCAAAAGAGTCAAAAGAGAACATATAGATTGGGAAAAATATTTGGCAACAACATATCTGACTAGGAACTTATCTCTAGAATTTATAGAAAACTCCAATACCTCAACAATAAAAAGACAAATAATCCAATTACACAGAGGGCAGAAGATATGAATAGATAATTCACCAAAGAAGATATTCAGGTGGCCACCAAGCATATGAAGGGAATGTTCATGATCATAAGCCATGAGAGATATGCAAAATAAAACAACAATGAGATAGCATCTTGCCCCCAGCACTAGTAGCAAAATTCAACAAGACAGAAAATAACAATTGCTGACAAGGACGTGGAGAGATTGGGACTCTTATACACTGCTGGTAAGACTGTCAAATGATACAACTACTGTGGAAGGCAATATGGAGATTATTTAAAGAGTTGGAAGTAGAAATACCATCTGACTCAGTCATTCCATTACTAGGTATGTATCCTAAAGAAGTGACAACCAGGGCAAGAACAGACATATGCACACCCATGTTCATCACAGCACTATTTACAATAGCCAAAAGATGGAAACAAAATAGGTGCTCATCAACAGAAGAATTGATAACCAAACTATTGTACATACACACAATGGAATACTATGCAACTCTAAAGAATAAGATAGGAGCTCTGGTAGCACAGTGCCTAAGGCACTTGACTGCTAACCAGAAGGCTGGTGGTTCAAACCCAGCAGTCACTCCTCAGAATGAAGGTTGGGCAATCTACTTCATAGTGATAACACTTCAGAACCCTGAAGAGGGGTCACTGTGAGTTGGATCTGACCTGACGGCACATAACGACAACACAACAAAGAATAACAGAATCTTCAAAGCACTACACAATGTGGATGAACAAGGAGGA
Source organism: Orycteropus afer afer (assembly GCF_000298275.1). Classification (NCBI taxonomy): domain Eukaryota; kingdom Metazoa; phylum Chordata; class Mammalia; order Tubulidentata; family Orycteropodidae; genus Orycteropus; species Orycteropus afer. Next base: position 2,024,998 of record NW_006921961.1, read on the forward strand.
CATTATGCTGAGTGAAGTAAGTCAATCATAGAAGGACAATTATTGTATTAGTCCATTATTGTAAAAAGTCAAGGAACGTTTTATATATGGAAGGAAACTTTCTTTGTTGGTTACCAGGGATGGGAGGGGGAGAGGAGGGAACACTGTTAGATAGGTAGAGACAAGAATTGGTTCAGATGAATGGGAGGGCAGTGTACCAAATGTGAATGATCAACATAGTGGCACTGAGGAAGAGTCAGACATAGAGAGGTGCATGGGAGGTACAGACAACAAAGATGAACTCTTTTACACATATTGTACTGCATTGTCAGTGAAGACAAACATGGATATATGTGTGATAGATGGATGGACAGGCTAAACTATTAGGTATGTCTATGCAGGGGGGAGTGTGCCTATGACCATGTATAGGGTTGGCAGACAATGTTTCTACAAGTGTATTTGTATGTTCTATAATAACTTCCAGGTATATAGTAGAGCTGACAAGGGACAAGGTTGTAGTCACTTCTTGGCCACAGCCAGCTACCCAGAGGGAGCAAGTAGTTGGACCTGTGGGTTCTGGACCATGGTCGCAGGGGACATCAAGCTCAATTGACATAACATACTACACAAAACATTGTTCCACATCCTTCTTTGGAGAGTAGCAACTGGGATCTTAGAAGGTTGCAAACGGCCATCTAGATGCAATGATGGATCTCTCCTTATCCAGAGAAAGGAAGAATGAAGGAAACTAAAGACACATGGAAACAATAAGTCCAAGTGACTGGTACACCATGCCATTCTCAGCCTATACAACTATGAGACCAGAAGAACTAGATGGTACCCAGCCACCACTGTCAACCACTTGGAAGAGGATCTATGTAGGAGATCCTGGATAGAATGGAAGAACAATGTGGGACAAAACTCAAAATCATAAAAAAAGGGACTAGGTTTGCTGGCATGATAGAGCCTGGTGGTACCCCTGAGACTGTGGCTCCTAGCTGCCTTTCGGGTCTGAAATTGAACCTACTCCTGTGGCTTCCAGTTAAACAAAAGACAGCCATGTGAGCTGACCATTTACATTAGGTAGATACATTCAGGGCAGAATAAAAGGGCTGTGTACACGCAGGGAAAGAGCCCAGGGGGACGGCAGGGAAGGATAGAGAGAAGAGGTGGTTATGGAAAGGAAGTGGAAGGAGAGTTGTTGCATTGTGGGAAATTGCACTCAATGTCGTGAGATAAAGCGTGTGTGAACTGCTGCATGGTAGATGAATTTGCTCTGTAAACTGTCACCTAACTCACAACAAAAATTAAAAAAAAAAGAATGTGTTAAGAAACAAAGATATCAATTTGTGGACTAAGATGAAGCTCACCAATGTCTTGATATTTTCAATAGCCTCATGTGTATGTGAAAGCTAGGTAATGTATATATGCTTCCAAAGACTTCTCCAAAAGAGTCAAAATAGAACATACAGATTGGGAAAAATATTTGGCTTCAGTCCTCTTCAGTGAAGTGAAGTGAAGTGAAGACTGAGGTGAAGACTGAAGAACAATTGATGCCTTTGACTTATGGTAGTGGCAAAGGATACTGAATACACTGCCCATTCCAAGCACATTCAAAGGATATCCTATTCAAAGGATATTGAATAGATTGCCAGAAGAATCAGCAAATACATCTTGGAATAAGTACAACCAGAACGCTCCTTAGAAGCAAGGATGGTGAGACTTCTTCTCTTATACTTAGGACATGTTATCAGGAGAGACCAGTCCCTGGAGAAGGACATCATGCTTGGTCAAATAGAGAATAAGGGAAAAAGAGAAGACCTTCAATGAGATGAATTGACGCAGTGCCTGTAACAATGAACTCAAACATAATGCCTATGCGGATTGTCAAGGACTGGGTAGTATTTCCTTCTAACATACATAGGGTTGCTATGAGTTGGCACCAACTTGAGGTTGCCTAACAACAACATCATATTCTCAAAGCTCTGTTATAATTCATCTAAGTCTCTGTTCATCTATATTTCCACGAACAAAACCCCTAACCGACTCTAGGTGGTATAAACATTAATTTGAGTTTATTTACTACTATTTTCCAGTGTTTTTTTTTTCTTTTTAAATTGAACATACACTTTTAAAAATGAAAATAAACAAGTAAAATAGAACTTGTTTATTTTAAAAAACTGCTCTCCTAGGGACCCACCTGCCAAGAGAAGAAAGCCCAAGCTCTTTCACATTGTGTTTGGTGCCTTCTACACTCTGGACTTGTTTTCCTTTAACAATTCTGTCTCCTCTTTTTATCTTATATGAGCTCTGCTTTCTTAGCCAATTTCGCTCTATTCTCCATTTTGCAAGTACAATTGAGCCATTTTCACATATATGGTTTATATTTACATTATTTCTTCTTTCAATGCCCTTTACTACATCTGCCTTTTAGCATTCTTCAAGAATTAGATTGAATCCTATTTCTTTTTCAGTCTTCTCTTATATCTCCATTTAAATTTTCTTTCCCTCTCTACACATTTATATTTTACTTTGTTTTATTTGCTTTCTTATTTGCAAGCTTCTTTCTTGCATACATTTGTATTCATTACAGTGCCTAGTAGAGTGTCTTGCTCCTAGTACTCATTTTCTAAATGTTTATTGATTTGAAAAAAATTACAATAAAATAAATGACCCAATGAGACCTGGCCCTCAAGTCGTTTCACCCGATGGCACAAAATTATTCCCCCAGGATAGCATAATTTAGAAGAGTGAAAAGCACCAAACATTAGCTTAATAGTTTTTAAGCCTTTAAAACCAAGAAAATCTAATAATGAATGCTTCAAAAATTTGTTTTTCTGTTTCATTATTTCTCTCTTCTAGATATTACTGATTAACTTGTAATCACCATGCTAATGAGCTCTCTTTTGGGCTACTTCACATCTTTAATCTATGCCCATAAGGTGAGTTGCAAATATACCCCTTAATCACAATTAGAACCTAATGAAATGCTTCAAATGCAGCAACCTGCTATTGCCCCCACTTCTGGGGAAAAAGTAGTTCAAAACATGTCAAAATGAGTAAACAGCATTATATCTGCAAGCAAATGACTTTGTTTCACTTAGTATATATTTGTGTAACATGTTTAAGAAGATTTACTTGAATAACACTATTATTGTATCTTACAAATGAGGAAGATATAACTAATATAACTAATCTATGCTTTGATATTGGAAAATAATAATAATATTAAAATTAGATATATCCCAAGATTTTATATTTGTATAACATTGTATAATACATGCCAAAATGTTGTTACTCTTGTTAGGTGCTGTTATCAGAATGTACCAGTCCCTGGAGAAGGATATCATGCTTGGTAAAGTGGAGGGCCAACAAAAAAGGGGAAGACCCTCAACAAGATGGATTGACACAGCGGCTGCAATGATGGGCTCAAGTATAGCAAGGATTGTGAGGATGGTGTACTATTAGGCAGTGTTTCGTTCTATTGTACATAGGGTCACTATGAGTCAGAGCCGACTCAATGGCATCTAACAACAGCAACAACAAGGTACAAAATGAAAGAGAATAAATTATCACACTTGTATATAAAATATATTGACCAAATCCAACCCACTGCCATAGAGAGGATTCTGACTCATGGCCACATTATAGGGTAGAGTAGAACATCCCCACAGGTTTTCTAGGATTGTAAATCTTTACAGAAGCAGAATGTCTCATCCTTCTCCGAGAGTGGGTGGTGGGTTCAACTGAATGCTTTAACCACTGTGTCACCAGAAAGCCTTAAAAAATATAATGACAGAAACAGGTTATTATCTAACAACAGAACAGAACAGAGTCAACAAATATTTTTCATGTAGATAAGCTGTGATGATATTATTCTACTCAGTATTTGTCACAGAATATGCCAAAAGTAAGCATCCTATTCAAATTGTGTGGCTTAAAAGTTGTAATAAACTCTGTGATCTGACTTAATTATGTTACATATTGCTGAATATATAAATAAAATAGGAAAGAATAAGAAAATTAAAATCTATAAAGGACAGATGTAATCTAAGTTATTTTCTCATTAGAATTTAAACTGCATAAGTAAATAAATTTTACCCAAATCATTTCAAGTGCTAAATGTAAAATCAGTTTTATTATTCCAAACTGTATAATTACAGATTCTTTGCCTTTAGGAATATTTACCCCCTGTATCCCTAAGCTCAGGCACTCTGGTGGTGTAGTGCCTAAAGCATTTGACTGCAGAAGACTGACTGTTCAAACTCATCAGCTACTCCTCAGAAGAAAGATTGGGCAATCTACTTCCATAGAGATACCACCTCGGAAACCCAAGGAGAGGGTCACTGTGAGTCAGAATAGATTTGACAGTAGTGAGTTTGACTTTGTTTTTTCATCCCTAAGATGAAAATAGGAACAGGAAAATGATAAAACAATTCTCAACATAATGAAACAAATAGGCCGAATTCCTTTAAAATATCATACAGCTTCTTTACTAAGACATCCTTTTGTAAATATTAAGTGTGCACCATCTATTTACTTATTATTCTTATCCAATCCATAAGCTTTCCCTTATCAGAATTTCTCTTGAAATTTTTCTTCCTATTATTATATTAGGTGGTATAGAAAAATATGCTCACAGACACCCCATTCCAGCCATATTTAGTCAGTTTTATTAAGACAAACTCAAGTTGCTTTACCTTGCTGTGCTGGTTTTGTTATCTGTGAAATAGTAATGAAAGTGTCTATAATTCATGAGAAAGTCAAATTAAAGAAACAAGAAAATTCTAAGAGTCATAAGATTGTGTTTATTCATAACTGCAATTAGGCTTACAATTTTTATGGCAAAATCCTCTGTAACAACAGCATTGTGCCTAAAATGACAAGTATATGTTCAGAAAACTTTAACAGAATATTGGTCTTGGTATTTTTTTAAAGGAAAAACAAAAATAAATGAAGAGAAAGTTGCCCTAAAATCAGCTAGCAGCTGGTGATGTGAATTTTTTGGAGTAGGCAGTTCATATTTCAAAGTTCCAAATCAAGGGTAAGCTTTCCAAGGAAGTGCAAAGACTCAAGAAGCTGGCACATCAGACTTTACCGAGTCTTTGATGCAGCTTTTCTTTGAAGCTTTAGGAAAGTTATTTCATCTCAGTATGATTTTCTTTTATCTAATTCTAAATGGGGATGAATTTAGTTTATGTTTGTGTCTCTACCTGTTCTCACTTAGGTTGTACTAACAGTGCAGTGAATGTTGGCTCTTAGAGAAAACCGCTGGGGCAGATTTCAGGGTTCAAATCCCAATTTTCCAGTTACTAGCTGCTGCCTCTGGAGAAGATACTTCAACTATTTATGCCTCAGTTTCTCACTTATATGAAGGAGATTATCTGCTTCATGATTTTTCTGTGTGGAGGAAGTTTAAAGAATTTAGTACACTGTTTGAAAAATAATAGGCAGCACTAGGATTTTGTATATGGAAATTTGGACACCTGGAAATGCACATCAAAAAACTAAACTTTGAGTTGATGATTCCCTGGAAGTATTTTCACTGTAAGAGAGTTAATGGTAATAACCAGGCAATGGGAATACTCTAAATTCATTATATTTTATGATTTTTCAAACCAAACTTATAAGATTGACAGCTTCATCTCTATTTCCCAAATAAATATTGACGAGATGGTAAAAGCCTAAATTCACAAAGTTAATGAATGATAGAATTGAGTTCAAACATGTGTACTCTGTCTTAAAAGATCTAGCGCTTAACTATTTTGCTATGAGGCCTCAAATGTAAGGGAAGGTGTCAGGGAACATGAACTATCAATGAGGTTCTGCACAAAGATAATGGGGAAAAGGAATCAGAAAATGGCAGGAACAACTTTTGGATGCTACTATTTCTCTGTAGCTGTAATCTTGGTGGGTCGTTATGAAAATATATTCATAAGCAAATCATTATTAGCAAAACAATTAATTTTCCTCTTCAGATAATGAAAAATCAAAGTGTTGACTATTCACTGTACATTTGTGGGTTGGTAATATGAAGTAATGAACCAATACATTTTACTCCATTAAAAAAATGATATAATGATTTTTTTTCCAAAGAAGGAATAGCAGGTTACTTGAAAAATAGTCTCAGTCTAATTCTACCTGCCTTGATGTTGCCATTTGAAACCCATCATTTGGCTGCACCTTGAAGATCATGAGAAGACTTTGAACCACTGAATGAGACATCTATACTGGGAAGAATAAATGAGCTACCTTTATCACCTTCAGCAGGATACTAAATTAGACTCACACTAATGATCATTTCTATTCTAGGAAAAGCCTAAATGCCAACGCATACTGTGTTACTCAGAATATGGCAGATTAAAACAATGAAATGTACACATTTGCATGGCAGAGAAAAGCAATTATGGAGAACCATTTTCAACTCTTTTTGTCTCTTTAAATTTTAACTAATTTTTCTCTAATTATAACCATCAATTTATCTTTATATCTATCACAAGAGCATTGTTTTCCATGATAAGGAATACACTTTTTTGTATGTAACATGCTGGGAATAGAGAAAAGTAGAAGAGATTGATCAAGGTGGGAAAGATATGTAACTGATAATGAGGAAGTTACCCTAAATTAATTGTTTTTATAGTTTTTGGGCATAAACTATGTGTCGGTACTGTAATAGGACAAGGAACACAAGGATGAACATGTCATGCCTGCCCTTGTAGACTGTATAATTCAACAATGAAGGAATACAGGTATTCTCTGCTTTTTGAAAACACACTTTATGAAACTTCGCTTTTATGGAAGACCTACATTTGTGCCCATGTTCACTAAAGAAAGGAAATCCGAAGAGGATTTTTGCTTTTATGAAAAAAGGTGAAAAGCAAAACCCACATTCAACATTTATGTTGCAGCCAGACGATAAATAGGCAGCACACTCCTGGCAGCGAGAGGGGTGTTGCTAAGCTCCTTACCTGGGAACCACACTCAGCATCTCAGCATCAAGCCATGCTGGTTTAATTTGTGTCTGTGAACACTATATGTGAGTATTATTTTAGGTTTTATGGGTTATTTGGTTTGATTTCATAGGTTACTTTTTAGGTCTGGAAATACTCAGAAATCCTTCCTTTATAAATTAATAGCAATAGCTCCTTTGCTTTACATTATTTTGAGTTCCAAAAGGTTTTGTAGGAATGCTATACTTCTGGATAGCAGAAGAAACCCTCATAATGAAAAATATAAGTGTCTTAATGGGAGGACAGAAAATGACAAGAAGGAAGAGAATATTTTCCATGAGCTACTTAGTGCTGATTATTATGTTGTCTTGTGAGGTGCTGTCAAGTCAGTTCTGATTCATAGAGATGCCGCGTGCAACAGAAAAAACACTATCCACACCAATGCCATCCTCGCTATAATTGGCACATTTGAGCCCATTGTTGCAGCCTCTGTGTCAATCCACCTCATTGATGATCTTCTTTTGCTGACACTGTACTTTACCAAGCATGATGCAGATCTCCCAGGACAGTGGGAACATCTGGTACACTTCTTCCAAGACAGATTTGTTTGTTCTTTTGTCAATCCATAGTATATTCAATATGCTTCATCAACACCATGATTCAAATGCGTCAGTTATTTGGTCTTCCTTATTCATTTTCCAGGTTTCACATGCATATGAGACAATTGAACATAAAGAGGCTTGACACTTTTGTCCTCAAAGTAACATCTTTGTTTCTTAACACATCAAAGAGGTCTTTTGGAGCAGATCTATCCAATCCAACAGATCACTTGATTTGTCTGCTATTTTCATGTGCATTGACTGTGGATCCAAGTAAAACAAAATCCTTGACAACCTCAATCTTTTCTCCATTTATCATGATATTACTCACTGGTCCACTTGTAAAGATTTTTGTTTTCTTTATGTTAAAGTGCAATCCATACTGAAGGTTGTAGTCTTTAATCTTCCTCAATAAGTGCTTCACATCTACCTATCACAGGCTGTCAATGAATCTTCCTCCAATCCCGATGCCGTGTACTTCATATAGTCCAGCTTCTTTGACTATTTGCTTATCATAAAAATTGAATAAGTATGTAAAAGGATGGAACACTGATACATACCTTTCCTGATTTTGAACTATGCAGTATCCCCTTGTTCTGTTTGAATGACCCCTTGTTTTGAGTACAGGTTCCCCATGAACACAATTAAGGGTTCTAGAAATCTCATTTTTCTCAACGTGATCCATAATTTATTATGACCTACACAGTCAAATGTCTTTTCATAGGCAATAAAACACAGCTAACTATCTTTCTGGTATTTTCTCATTTCAGCAAAGTCCATCTGGCATCAGCAATAATATATCCCTTGTTCCTTCTTCAATATTTTGTGCATAGAATCCTTCAAGTTTGCAACTTCAGGCTGCAAGAACTGAAGAAAAAAAATCAAGCCTTGAGTTGCAATATTGAAGGATTCTATATACAAAATGTTGAACGACAAAGGAAGCATCAAAAGAAAATGGGAAGAATACACTTAGTCACTATACCAAAAATAATTGGTCAACATTCATCCATTTTGAGAGGTATCATATGATCAAGAACAAATGGTACCGAAGGAAGAAGCCCAAGCTGCGCCGAAGACATTAATGAAAAAATGGTTCTGGGAATTGACAGAATACCAATCAAAATGTTTCAACAAATGGATGCAATATTGGAAATGGTTAGGAAAATTAGAAGATAGCTACCTGGACAATCAACTGGAGGAGATAAGTATTTGTATCTGTTCCAAAAAAAGGCATTCCAACAGAATGCAAAAATGATTGAACAATAGAATTATTATCACAAGTGAAATTTTGCTGACGATAATTAAAAGATGATTACAGCAGTACATCAACAGGGAACTGCCAGGGATTCAAGTCAGATTGAGAAGAGGATGTGGAATGAGGGGTATCATTGCTAATGTCATACGGATCCTGAATGAAAGCAGAAAATACCAGAAAGATATTTAATTGTGTTTTATTGACTAGACAAAGGAATTTGACTACGTGGATCATAACAAATTATGGATAACATTGGGAAGAGTAGGAATTCCAGAGCACTTAATTGCAGTCATGTGGAATGTGGATATAGACCATGAGACAGTTATTCAAATAGTGTGGTTTAAAATAAGGAAAGGTGTTTATCGGTGTTTTATCCTTTCACCATACTTATTCGTGCTCATGAGGAAACTGTAGATAGACCAGGAGGCTATTGTTCAAACACAGCAAGGAGATACTGCATGATTTAAAATCAGGAAGGGGTACATCCGGGTTGTATCCTTTCACCATACTTATTCAATCTGTATATTGAGCAAATAATCCAGGAGGCTGGCTATATATCCAGCATCTGGACTGGAAGAAGACTCATTAACAACATGCCATATGCAGACAACACAACCTTGTTTGCTGAAAGTGAAGATGACTCAAAGCACTTACAGATAGAGATCAAAGACTATGGAGTGTAGTACGGATTACGCCTCAAAATAAAGAAAATGAAAATTCTCACAACTGGACCAATAAGCAGCATGATAAATGGAGAAAAGATTGAAATTGTCAAAGATTTCATATTACTTTGTTACACAATCAACACCCATGGAAGCAGCAGTCAAGAAATCAGACAATGTACTGCATTGAGCAAATCTACTACAAAAGACCTATTTAAAGTTCTGAAGAGCAAAGACATCTCCTTAAAGACTAAGGCACACCTAACCCAAGCCATGGTGTTTTCAACAGCCTCATATGCATGTAAGAGCTGGGCAATGAATAAAGAAGACAGAAGAAGAGTTGATGCTTTTGAGTTGTGGTGCTGGCAAAGAAGAGTGAAAATATCATGGCTTACCAGAAAAGCTAACAGATCTGTCCTGGAAGAAGTGCAGCCTGAATGCTCCTTGGAAGTGAGAATGGCCAGACTTCAACTCACCTACTTTGGTCATGTTGTCAGAAGGGACCATCCCCTGGAGAAGGATATCATATTTGATAAAGTGGAGGGTCAGAAAAAAAGAGGAAGGTCCTCAACGAGATGGATTGACACAGTGTCTGCAATGATGGGCTCAGGTATAGCAAGGATTGTGAGGCTGGTGAAGGACTGGGCAGTGTTTTGTTCTGTTGTACACAGGGTCATTATGAGTTGGAGCCAACTCAACGGCACCTAACTACAACAGCATCCTTATTCAATCTGTATGCTGAGCAAATAATCCAAGAAGCTGGAGTATATAAAGAAGACTGTAGTATCAGGTTTGGAGGAAGACTGACTAACAATTTGCCATATGCAGATGACACAACCTTGTTTGCTGAAAATGAAGAAGATTTGAAGCAGTTACTGGTGAAAATCAAAGATTATAGCTTTCGGTATGGATTATACCTCAATATAGAGAAAATAAAAATCCTTGCAACTGGATCAATATTCAACATCATAATAAAAGGAGAAGATTGAAATTGTCATAGATCTCACTGTACTTGGATCTACAATCAACACCCATGGAAACAGCAAATAAAAAATCAAATGATCTGGAAAAGACCTTTTACAATGTTAGGAAACAAAGGTGTCACTTTAAGGACTAATATGTGCCTATTCAAGGCACGGTATTTTCAATCACCTTATATGTGTACGGAAGATGGGCAATGAATAGAGAAGACTGAAGAGGAATTGATAAATTTGAATTACGATGTTGGCAAAACGTATTGGATATACACCATGGACTGTCAGAAGAAGGAACAAATCTGTGTTGGAAGTAGCACAGTCAGAATGCTGCTTAGAAGTGAGGGCAGGAAGAGTTTGTCTTACATATTTTGGGCATGCTATCAAGACAGAGCAGAGCCTCGAAAAGGGTATCTTGTTCAGTAAAGTAGACAGTGAGCAAAAAAAAAGAGGAAGCTCCTCAATGTGATGGATTGGCACAGTGGCTACAACAATGGGCTGAAATCAGGATGACACAGGACTGTGCAGCATTTGTTTTGAGTCCAGACTGACTCAATGGCACTTAACCACACGAACAACAAAGTTAAGGCTAAATCTATTGAAAAATAGGGGTTAGAGTCTTATAATGAGGAGTTGGATTATAAGTAGCTTTCTATCAATTACTTTATAAATGCAAATTATCATGTCAATTCTTTGTTCTCATTCTAAATTCTTTTTCATAGATGCTCATTTGGTATTTATGCCATCTAAGGTTAAGCTTAGGAGCCCTGGTAGCATAGTGCCTAAGACACTTGACTGCTAACCAGAAAGCTGGAGGTTCAAACCCACCAGTCACTCCTCGGAAGGAAGGTTGGACAATCTACTTCCATAGAGATACTGCCTTGGAAACCCAAGGAGGTGTTGCTATGAGTCGGGTCTAACTCAAAGGCACATAACAACAACGACAACAACAACATACTAAAGCAAGAGAACAAAACCTTCAAAAATAAAGTATTATTTAATTTAGATTAATGTATACATTTTAGATTTCCTAATGTGTTCTTTCTTTTTGCAGCTTGTGAATTCAGTCAGCCCTACACTTATTAGCAGGGAGGTGGTATATAAGGGAAATGAATCCTTTGTAAGTGACCCTGGAATTAACCTTTAATTCTCACAGGTTCATCATACAAATCACCATAGAATTTGCTTGAGTTGATGTGCTTGAGTTGAGTCATTTCTTTTTACTTTGACAGTATTTCTCTTTTAATCACATCACTGTCAGGTTGTAATAACAACCACATATTTCATTATGTGTTTCAATGGTAACACTTCATTCTTTAAAATTTCCTCTCATTCTCAGAGTTCCTCTTCTCTATTCTTTTTACAGTTCAGTCATAGCTTATTTTCATTTGTAATCTCACTCTGCTTTCTATGCATGTATCCATGGAAACCATCAATAAATTCCTGCCTTTTACAAATCATGGTATAAATTACAGGCCATTAAAATTGTTTTGTTACTGTTCTGGTAAGAGCACTGCTTTTTCACCTATGTCAAGGGTTATCACGGCTATTACATCCAAGAGGATTTGTGGTAGTGTGATGTGGGAGTAGGTCAGGAATGTTGTTATCTTTCCCAAACTCATTCCTTTGTTTCTATGAAGCTTCTTCAGTTAAATGCTGCCAAGTCACTAGTTGAATGTTCTGCAATCATCTCAAATGAGCTTCCCCTTTCAAACTTCCTTAATTCTGCTAATGTACACCTTGTACCACAATCCTTCTAAACTTCTTCAAGTTCCTTGAATCTGTTAGGAATGGTTAGTGAGCAAAATAGTAGGGAGAAACAAAAAACAAATTTTATTACTATATTTGGTACTAATTGGGCCATTATGTACAGTCCAGATGAAATGAAATTAGCCCTGTATTAACACCTTATATTTACATATAAATCTTATGTTATATTTCTTGAAGTTCTTAATTCATAGTGAGGCAGAGATCAATGAAATGGCATGATGTTTGAATTCACCAGCGGTCTATATGTCAGGCTCAATTCATTTGCTTCCCCCCCCCATATCTTTTTAATGTTATTTGAATGGAAGTTTACAGAAAAAATTGGTTTTCCATTCAATAATTCATAGTTTCTTTTGTGACATTTACTGCACCCCCACAATGTATCAGCATTCTTCTACTTCTTCCCTGTGTTTTTTGTTTTCATTTCTCCTTCTTTCCTATCCTTTCTTGCCTTCTGTGTTTTATCTCTGGGTAAATGATGCCCTTTTGATCATGTATGGTTGATTTTTCTACCTCCTTGGTGTTATTATTCACTGTGTAGACTTGCCTATTGTTTGGCTGAAAGTTGAGCCATAGCAGTGAGTTCAGTTCCAGGCTTGAAGGGTGTCTTAGGACCACAGTCTCGGGGGTTCCACAGGTCTCTATCAGACCAGTAAGCCTAGTATTTTTATTATTATTATTATTTTTAATTTTGTACCACATTTTCCTTCCAATTTATTTGGGACCTTTATTTGTGAACCCTTTCAGAGTGGTCATCAGATGTAGCCAGGCACCATCTAGTTCTTCTGGTGTCATGCTCTTGGAGCTGGGTTTTGCAGGTTTAATTAGTCCTTTGGACTAATTATTTCTTTGCATCTTTGATTTTCTTCATTATTGTTTGCTCCATATGGGGAGAAGACAATAGTTACAGCTTAGATGGCTGTTCATAAGCTTTGAAGACCCCAGTTGCTACTTGCCAAAGTAGGATGTAAAACATTTTCTTTGTGGACTCCAAAAAAAAAAAAAAAAAAAACTCAGTTCCATAGAGTTGAATTTGATACATAGAGACCCCTCTTTCGGTTTCCAAGGTGGTATCTCTACGGAAGTAGATTGCCCAGTCTTCCTTTCGAGGTGGATTATGTTTTGCCAATTGACCTTGATGTCCCTGAGACTATGGTTCTGAGGCCCAAGGCCCAGTAACTCATTTCTTCAAGGTGTTTAGTTGTGACTAAGAAGTTTCCATATCTTTGCCCCTGTATGCTCTACTACATTCGTTGATATATTTGCAGCACATATAGATACATAAAGAGAAATATCCTGTCAGGCCTGTATGTATTCATGAGTGTAGTATAATTTGCCTTCCCACATCTGTTCAGCTGGCATGTCTATGTATCCACTCATAGATTATTTTTATTACTATTATCACATAGGGAGCTCTGGTAGTGTAGTGCCTAAGGCACTTGGCTGCTAACCAGAAGGCTGACAGTTCAAACCCACCAGCCACTCCTCGGAGGGAAGGTTGGGCAATCTACTTCTGTAGTGATACCACCTTGGAAACCCAAGAAGGGGTTGCTATGAGTCAGGCCCAACTCAACAGCACATAACATCATCAACAACACTATTGCATGATTCTGTATGTAACAGTACTATCTTTGCTGCTTTTAACTCTTGTGCTCCTCCCAGTGTCTTCCTTTGCCTTGATCACTTTTCGTTGTCCTCCTCCTTATTGTATATTGTCTTTTCCTTCACTCAAGTTAATACAAGTCTGTCTTCTAGTTAATGATTTACCCTTTCCTCCCCTCCAACCCTTGATCAAATTTCCAAGAACATTTCTTTCTATATGTAAACTTTTTCTTGACTTTTTTCATTAGTGTTCTCATGCAATATTTGTCCTTTTGTGATTGACTAATTTCATTCAGCATAATGTTCTCTAGGTTCATCAGTGTTATGAGGTGTTTTGCAGATTCATCATATTATTTAATACTGTGTAGTATTCCATTGTATGTGTGTACCATAGTATGTTTATCTCCTCATCCATTGATGAGCACTTAGGTAGTTGCCATCTTTTTACTATTGTAAATCATGATATGATGATCATGGATGCACATATATCTGTTCATGTCACAGCTCTTATTTCTCTACAATATATCCCTAGATGGAATTGCTCAATCATATCATATTTCTATTTCCAATGTTTTTAAGGTAGCACCATGTCATTTTCCACAGTGGCTGAACAATTTTAGAGTCCTATCAGCAGTGTATGAGGGTTCCAGTCTCTCTAAACCCTTGTCAGCATGTGTTGTTTTCTTGAACTTTGCTATTAATTCTGGGGTGAGATGTTATCTCATTGTTGCTTTGATCTGCAACTCTCTAGTCGCTAATGATCAAGAGCATTTCTTCATATGTTTGGTATCTGGCTGAATGTCTTCTTTGGTGAAGTGTCTGTTCATGTCCTCAGCCATTTTTTAATTGTATCATTTGTCTTGTTGTTGAGGTGTTGAAATTTTCTCTAAATATTAGGGTGGGTTACACTTTGATCTGTTATTGCCAAAGATTGTTTCTCAGTCTGCAAGTTATCTTTTTATGCTTTTAGTGAAGTCTTTTGATGCACATAAATGTTAATTTTTAGGATATCTCAGTTGTCTAGTTTGTTATCTGCTGTTTGTGTGCTTATAGATAAGTTTGATAATGTATTTATGCCATGTACTGGGCTCCATCAGGAGCTCTGGTAGCGTAGTGCCTAAAGCACTTGACTGCTAACCAGAAGTCTGGCAGTTCAAACCTACCAGCCACTCCTCAGAAGGAAGATGGGGCAATCTACTTCTGTAGTGATACTGCCTCAGAAACCTAAGGAGGGGTCACTATGAGTTGGGTTTGACTCGATGGCACATAACAACAACAACAACAACGTTGGGCTCCATCAGTTTGTCACTTTTTTGTGTGATGATCTGTATAGTTTTAGGTTTTACATTTAGGTCTCTGACCCATTTTGAGTAATTTTTGTAAATGGTAAGAGATATAGGGGATTCCAAGATGGTGGAATAGGCAGAAAGACTGCACAGAACCTCTTCAACAAAGAAAAGGGGAACCAATTAACACAGACACAGAAAATAATCTTGGACCCCTGAGCCTTGAAGGGAAGGATATAGAAGTGGACTAAACCCCAACTAGCAGAAGAATTTCCATGAAAATATCAGAAAAGGAGACATACAGAGCTGTGGTCTGGCAGTGATCCTGAGCAATCCTGATAGCACAGACAGCTCAGAGATTACTGAGTGGTGGTAGGACCTAAGAATTAACCTAAAACTCAGCCCTGCTAGCCAGAGACTGCATGAAGGACTGCTCAGGTAGCTATGGAATAAAAGGGGAAGCAGCAGTGAAGAGGAAGATGGGCTGAGCTGTGGACTTTTGCCTGTCCAGAGACTGCTGCCATTTTGAATGTTTATAAGCAGCTTGACCATTTTGGATATTTAAAGAGACAGCACTCTACCAGATTCCAGAGGCTTAAGAACAGGTTTTGTTTGCCAGTAACCCCAAGGACACTCTGGACCTGCATGACTGAAAAGGTCCTAGTTTGCAGCTTTTTTCCTTTTCCCTGTTCCTGGTTATTTATTTATTTTTTTAAATTTAAATCCTTTATTTTTTTTCCCCTTTGTTCTCATTCCTTCTTTTTCTTTTTGCATTTTTCCCACTTTTTTCTTCATTATTCCCTTTCTCTACCATTTTTTTTCTTAGTGCCCTATCCCCAGGTATTGCAGGTTTTCTTGTTTCTTTCTTCCTTATTCCTTTTTTTTGGTCACTGTTCCTGTGTGATAATATGTTGTATTTTTTGTCCATGTGCTTTTAGTTTTTTGATGGTTATTCAATTGTAATTTTTGTCTAACTGATTGGGAGACAGCAACAGTCCCCATAAGATACAGCTACACTCATACCTTCTGCAACTTCACTTACAAGCAAGAGCCACCACCTCCTTCTCCACCAATGGACCAATGATAAAAAACCACTAAAAAGAGCCTGAATAACCCCTGGCTGCTATTCACAAATAGTTAACAGAGATCTTAATATAATCCATGATGTCTTGGAGACAACAGACCATCACAATCCACACAAAGAAGTAAGATAAAGTGGTAGAAACAAGGGAGCAGGACACAGACCCAGAACACATCTTTGAGGAAGAAGCAGCATTGGAACTCTCTGATAAGTAATTCAAAAGAATTATATTTAGGTATCTTGAAAGGATTGAGAGACAGACCAAAGAAAACACAGAAAAAAACTTTAGAAGAATTTTGGAAGAAAATACAAGAACAAAATGACACAATAAATGAAAAATTAGAAATGATTCTAAATATAC
>NW_006921961.1:2042863-2043850 GCF_000298275.1 Orycteropus afer afer
AAGAGCAGGAGTGGCAATATTAATTTCTGATCAAATTGACTTTAAGACAAAAACCACCATATGAGACAAGGAAGGACATTACATAATGATTAAAGCATCAATTGAACATGAAGATATAACTTATATATTCATAAATATCTATGAACCAAATGAAAAAGTTCCAAAATTTTAAATCAGACTTTAAAAGAGTTGAAAAGCCAAATAGGTGACTCCACAGTCATGTTGTTGTTATTAGGTGCCGTCGAGTCGTTTCCGACTCATAGCGACCCCATGCACAGCAGAACGAAACACTGCCTGATCCTGTGCCAGCTCCATGATCAGCCCATCATCGCAGCCACCATGTCAATCCATCTTGTTAAAGGCCTCCCCCTCTTTCATCGACCCTCCACCCTACCAAGCATGACATCCTTCTTCAGGGAATGGTCCCTTCTGACAACATAACCAAAGTAGGTGAGGCAAAGACTGGCCATTCTCACTTCTAAGGAGCATTGTGGCTGCACTCCCTCCAGGACAGATCTATTAGTTCTTTAAGCAGTCTATGGTACTTTCAGCATTCTTTACCACAACTCAACTCAAACTCAAAAGCATCAACTCTTCTTCAGTCTTCTTTATTCATTGTCCAGCTGTCACATGCATACTAGGTGATTGAAAATATCATGGCTTGTGTCAGGTGCACCGTAGGCCTCAAGGAGACATCCTTGTTGCTCAGCACTTGAAAAAGTTCCTTCACGGCCGACCTCCCCAGTGCTGCATGTCATCTAATGTCCTGACTGCTGCTTCCATTGGCATTGATTGTAGAAGCAAGCAATGTGAATTATTTGACAACCTCAATCTTTTCTCCATTTATCGTGATGCTGGTTATTTGTCCAGTTGTGAGGATTTTTGTTTTCTTCATATTGATATGTAATCCATACTGCAGATTGTGTTCCTCAATTTTCATCAGTAAGTGCCTCAAGTCATCTTCACTTTCAGCAAGCAAAGTTGTAT
>NW_006921961.1:2045265-2046886 GCF_000298275.1 Orycteropus afer afer
CAACTACTGGTGATTCTTCTTTGTTTCCAACTTTTGCATTCCAGTCACCAGTGATAATTAACACATCCTGATTGCATGTTTGGTCAGTTTCAGATTGCAGAAGTTGATAAAAATCTTCAATTTCCTCATCTTTGGCTTTGATGTTTGGTGCATAAATTTGATTAATAGTTGTATTAATGGGTCTTACTTGTAGGCATATGGATATTATCCTATCACTGACAGCATTGTACTTCAGGACAGATCTTGAAAAATCCTTTGTGATGATGCCACGTCGTTCCTCTTCAAACTGTCATACTCAGCATAGTAGATCATATGGTTGTCTGATTCAAAATGGCCAAAACCAGTCCATTTCAGCTCACTAATGCCAAGAATATCAATCTTTATGTGCTCCATTTCATTTTTGACAAATTCCAAGTTTCCTAGATTCATACTTCGTATATTCCGTGTTCCAATGATTAATGGATGTCTGCAGCTGTTTCTGCTCTGTTTCAGTGGTGCCACATCTGCAAATGGAGGTCTTGAAAGCTTTACCTTATTCATATGAGTAAGGTTGGGTTTACTCTGATGATGCAGCTCTTTCCCAGTCCTATTTTGAGAGCCTTCTAACCTAACCTGACTATTCATAAAGTTGTGTGGTAATTTATCAGACAGTGTTTCTTTGCTATTCATAAGGTTTTCCCTGGCCAATTCTTTGAGAAGTGGATGGCCTCTTCCTTCTTCCTAGTCTCTCTCAGTATGTAAGCGTATGTAAGCTGGGCTGATACCTGCACACCATGTGCAACCCTCTGGGTTTGAAACACCAGTGGCTTAGCCTCAAAACTCACATCAACATGTCACCATGGTAGGACAAACTGACAGACAAGTTTGTATCCCTGTTAGAAACCTCTCATACCAACTTACTTGGGTCCCTGCAGCTGACTCCTCCTCTGTCTGGATTCCTGGGCCTTTTAATTCCCTTTTCCCCACTCTCCTGCCCTCCTGATTCAAGTGTGCCTGAGTTCCCTCTCCTCACCTGGATCCCTGCAGCTGACTGCTCCTCTGTCCCAGTTCCTGGCCTTTTAATCCTCTTTCCCCTCTCTACCTTCCTGCTGCTTTGGGTGTGCCTGGTTCTCTCCCTTCACCTGGACCCCTGATGCTGACTGTTCCTCTGTCTGGCTTCCTGGCTTTTAATCCCCTTTCTTCCACTCTCCCACCCTGCTGCTTTCAGCTTGCCTCAGTTCCCTCTCCTCACATGGATCCTTGTGGCTGACTGCTCCTCTGTCTGTGTTCTTGGCCTTTTTTTTTAGCCACCCCCAAATCAGCAGGGCAGGAGAGTGGGAGAAAGGGGATAAAAAGCCAGGAACCTGGACAGAGGAGCAGTGAGCCTCAGGGATCCAGGTGAGGAGAGGGAACTCAAGCATGCCACAGTCATCGTGAAAGACTTTAATACACCACTTTCTTTGAAAGATAGAACAACTAGAAAGAAACCCAACAAAGATGTAGAAGAGCTAAACAATATAATCCACCAACTTGGCCTTATAGACATCTACAGAGCACTTCACTCAACAACAGCACAATATACATTCTCCAGTGCACATGGAACTTTTTCCATGATAGCCCATATGTTAGGCCATAAAGCAAG
>NW_006921961.1:2047626-2048155 GCF_000298275.1 Orycteropus afer afer
CCATCACAAAAGAAGAAATTGAACAGGTCATCAAAAAATTACCAACTAAAAAAAAGTCGTGGCCCAGATGGTTTCACTGGAGAATTCTACCAAACAATTCAGAGAAGAACTGATACCAATCCTACTCAAAGTATTCCAAAACATAGAAAATGATGGAATCCTCCCTAACTCATTTTATGAGGCAAGCATCACCTTGATATCAAAACTAGGCAAAGACATCATTCAAAATGAAAACTACAGCCCAATATCCCTTATGAATATAGATGCAAAAATCTTCAACACAATCCTAGCCAATAGGCTGCAACAACATATCATGAAAATCATTTATCATGATCAAGTGGGGTTCATATCAGGTATGCAAGGATAGTTCAACATTAGAAAAACAATCAATGTCATCCACCATGTAAATAAAGCAGGAGAAGAACCACATGATCATATCAATTGATGCAGAAAAGGCATTTGATAAAATCCAACACCCATTCCCTATCAAAACTCTCAGCAAAATAGGAATAGAAGGGACATTCATCAA
>NW_006921961.1:2050168-2052832 GCF_000298275.1 Orycteropus afer afer
CCAGATGATTGGGACCTTCTAAAAATTAAATTTTTATGTGCTTCCAAAGACTTCTCCAAAGGAGTCAAAAGAGAACCTACAGATTGGGAAAAAATATTTGATAATGACATATCTGACAAGGGACTTATCTCTAGAATTTATAGAAAACTCCAACTCCACAATAACAAAAGGACAAACAATCCAATTAAAAAATGGGCAAAAGACTTGAATAGACACTTCACCAAGGAGGATATTCAAGCGACCAACAAACATATGAAGAAATGCTCATGGTCATTAGCTATTAGAGATGCAAATCAAAACAACAATGAGATACCATCTTGCTCCAGCACTAGTAGCAAAGTTCAAAGAGACAGAAAATAACAAATGCTAGCGAGGATGTGGAGAGATTGGGACTCTCATACACTGCTGGCGGGACTGTAAAATGTTACAACCATTGTGGAAAGCAGTATGGCGATTCCTTCAAAGATTGGAATTAGAAATAGCATTTTACCCAGCTATTCCATTAGTAGCTATATATCCTAAAGAAGTGAGAACCATGACAAGAACAGATTATGCACACCCATGTTCATTGCAGCACTATTTATAATAGCCAAAAGATGCAAACAACCTAGGTGTCCTTCAACTGAGGAATGGATAACCAAACTATGGTACATACACACAACAGAATAATATACAACCCTGAAGAATAATGTAGAATCTACAAACACCGCATAACGTGGATGAACTTGGAGGACATTATGCTGAGTGAAATAATTCAATCACAAAAAGATAGATACTGTAATAGTCTATTATTGTAAACGTCAAGAAAAGGTTTATCTATGGAGGGACATTTTCTTTGTTGTTTACCAGGAGTGGGAATGGAGGGGAGGGAACACTGTTAGATAGATAGAGATAAGTACTGATTTTGGTAAAGAGAAGGGCAATGTACTAAATGTGAGTGATCAATGAGTGATCAATATAGTGGCATTGAGGAAGAGGAAGACATAGAGAGCTATGTGGGAGGTACAGACAACAAAGATGAACCCTTTTGCACACATAGTACAGAGTTGTCAGTAAGGCAAACATGTGGCCATAGTAATGAAGGTAGTGTGACATTGGTGTAAGGATAAATATATTGATCAATCGAATGGAACATCCAAAAATAAACTTATATCATAGTCAATTGATTTTCCATAAAAATACCAAAGTCATACAATGGAGAAAGAATTACTTTTAAGAATTGGTGCTGAAACAATTATATATCCATATGAAAAATAATTAACAGACACTTAGCTCACACCATGGGAGCTCTAGTAGCATAGTGCCTAAGGCACTTGACTGCTAACCAGAAGGCTGGCGGTTCAAACCCACCAGCCAGTCCTCGAAAGGAAGATGGGGCAATCTACTTCCGTAGTGATACTGCCTTGGAAAGCCAAGGAGGGTTCGCTATGAGTCGGGTCCGACTTGACGGCACATAACAACAACAGCTCACCATATACAACTCAAAATGGATCACAGTTCCAAAAAGCCATCACCCTGCATACTTACGGTCAATTAATTTTTACTAAAGATACCAAGGCAATTTGTTGGAGAGAACTAATCTTTTCAAAGCATGGTGCTTGGACAATTGGCTGTGTACATGCAAATAAGAAAGAAATAGTTTGAAATTTATCTTGCTGTTTTTGTTGTTGCGTGCCATCGAGTCGGCCGCGACTCATACCCTTCCTTGGGTTGCCGAGGCAGTATCACTACGGAAGTAGATTGCCCAACTTTCTTTCTGAGAAGTGGCAGGTTGATTTGAACCACCAGCCTTCTGGTTAGCAGTCAAGTGCCTTAGGCATTATGCTACCAGAGCTCCTAAAATTTACCTTACACTTTGTAGATAAATAAGTAAATAAATTACTTAAAATGGAAAAAAAAAAAAAAGAGATATAGATTCTGTTTCTTTTTTCTGCAAGTGGATATCCAATTTTTTCGAGACCATTTGTTAAAGAGACTGTCTTTACCCTATTTAATGAATTTGAGCTCTTTGTTAAAGATCAGCTGTCCATAGGTGGATAGGCCTATTTCTGGGATCTCAGCTCTGTTACATTGGTGTATGTGTTGTCATTGTACCAAATACCAGGCTGCCTTGACTACCATGGCTTTATAGTATGTTTTGAGATAAGGAAGTGTAGGGCTCTTACATTGTTCATTTTTGTTGTTGTTGTAGTTGTTAGGTGCTGTCGAGTTGCCTCCAACTCATAGCGACCCCGTGTACAACAGGACAAAACACTGCCCAGTCCTGTGGCGGCCTCAAAATCCTTGCTATACCTCAGTCCATTGTTGCAGCCACTGTGTCAATTCATCTTGTTGAAGGTCTTCCCTGTTTTTGTTGACCTTCCACTTTACCAAGCATGATATCCTTTTCCAGGAAATGGTCACTTCTGACAACACGACCAAAGTAGTTGAGACAATGTTTAGAAATTCTCACTTCCAAAGAACTTTCTGGCTACATTCTTCCAGGACAGTTTTGTTAGTTGTTCTGGCAGTCCATGATACTTTCAGAATTCTTTGCCGACACCACAACTCAAAAGCATCTTCTTCAGTCTTACTTATTCATTGTCCAGCTTTCATAGGCATTTGGGATGATTGAAAATACCATGACTTGGGTTAAGCACATCTTAGTCTTCAAAAAGACATCTT
>NW_006921961.1:2062725-2063776 GCF_000298275.1 Orycteropus afer afer
CTGTGTCTGTGTTAATTGGTTTCCCTTTTCTTTGTTGAAGAGGGTCTGTGCAATCCTTCTGCCTAGTCCGCCATCTTGCCCCGCCTCCACTTTAAATAGATCTTATGCAGAAGATTTGCCAAGTGCAATATGTCATCTGATTTCTTGACTGCTACTTCCATTGGTGTTGATTGTGGAAACAAGTAATATGAAATCTTTGACAACTTCAATCTTTTCTGCATTTATGTGATGCTGCTTATTGCAAATGGTTGTGAGGGTTTTTGTTTTATTTATGTTGAGTTGCAATCCATACTGCAGACCGGTGTCTTTAATCTTCATCAATAAGTGCTTCAGGTCAACCTCACTTTCAGCAAGCAAAGTTGTGTCATCTGCATGTTGCAGGTTGTTAATGAGTCTTCCTCCAATCCTAATGCCATGCTCTTCTTCATATAGTCCAGCTTCTTGGATTATTTGCTCAGCATAAAGATGGAATAAGTATGGTGAAAGAATACAACCCTGATGCTCTCCCTTCTGGATTTTAAACCATATAGTATCCTCCTGTTCTGTTCGAATGACAGTCTCCTAGTCTATGCACAGGTTCCTCATGAGCACAATTAAGTGTTCTGGAATTCCCATTCTTCCCAATGTTACCCATAATTTGCTATGCTCCACGCAGTCAAATGCTTTTACACAGTCAATAAAACACAGGTAAACATCTTTCTGGTACTCTTTGTTTCACCCAACATCCATCTGACATCAGCAATGATATCCTTTGTTCCATGTCCTCCTCTGAATCCAGCTTGCATTTCTGGAATTCTGTGCCAAAACACTGGTACAACCATTTTTTGATTATCTTCAGCAAGATTTTACTTGGGTGTGATATTGATGATATTGTTTGATAATTTCCACATTCTGTAGAATCACCTTTTGTTGAAATGGGTACAAATATAAATCTTTTCCAGTCAGTTGGCCAGGTAGCTGTCTTCCAAATCTGTTTGCATAGATGAGTAAGTGCCTCCAGTGCAGTATCTGTTTGTTGAAACATCTCAATGGGTATTCCATCAATTTCTGG
>NW_006921961.1:2064241-2065976 GCF_000298275.1 Orycteropus afer afer
TTTTAATGACCTTTTGCTTTCTTCATGGATGATGTTCTTGATGTCATCTCACAATTCCTCTGGTTTTCAGTCATTGGTGTTCAATGCATCAAATCTATTGTTAGATGGCCTCTAAATTCAGGAGGGATGTAATCAAGGTCATATTTTGGGTCTCATGGACTTCTTTTAATCTTCTTCAGCTTCAATTAGAAATTAAATATGCACAGTTGATGGTCTGTTTCACAGTCAGCTTCTGGTCTTGTTTTGGCTGACGATATTGAGCTTCTCCATCACCTCTTTCGGCAGATGTAGTTGATCTGATTCCTGTGTACTCTATCTGGTGAAATCCATGTGTATAGTTGCCATTTATGTTGTTGAAAAAAGATATTTGTAATCCATAAGTCTTGCAAAATTCTACCATGCAATCTTCAGCATCATTTCTGTCACCAAGGCTATATTTTACAACTAGCAGTTATTCTTCTTTGTTTTGAAGTTTTGCATTCCAATCACCAGTGATAATAAGTACATCTTGATTGCACGTTTGGTCAATTTCAAACTCCAGAAGTTGGTAAAAATCTTCAATTTCCTCATCTTGGCTTTGGCATTTGATGCATAAATTTGAATAATAGTAATATTAACTGGTTTTCCTTTAAGCATATGAATATTAGCCTATCACAACATTGAACTTCAGGATAGATCTTGAAACATTATTTTTGATGATGAATGCCATATTGTTCCTCTTCAATCTGTCATTCCCGGCATAGTAGATCATATGGTTGTCTGATTCAAAATGGCCCACACCAATCCATTTCAACTCACTAATGCCTAGGATATCAATCTTTATTCATTCCGTTTCATCTTGGCAACTTCCAATTTTCTTAGATTCATACTTCATACATTCCAAGTTCCAATTATTAATAGATATTTGCTAGTGTTTCTTAACATTTTGTCATGGCAGATCAGCAAATGGAAGTCCTGAAAGCTTTACTCCATCCATATCGTTAAGGTTAACTCTACTCTGAGGAGGCAGCTTTTCCCCAGTCGTATTTTAGTGCCTTCTGACCTGAAGGGTTCATCTTTTGGCACTATATTGGATGATGTTTCAGGACTATACATAAAGTTTTCCAGTAATATATCAGACAGTGTTTCATTGTTATTCATAAGGTTTTCACTGGCCAATTCTTTGAGAAGTAGATGTTCCCTTTCTTCTTCTGAGTTTGTCTTAGTCTGGAAGCTCTGCTGAAACCTCTCCACTACGGGTGACCCTGTTGTTATTTTAAATACTGGTGGCATGGCTCCCAGACTCACAGCAATATGTAAGCCACCACAGTATGACAAACTGAGCACAAGTGGTGGTCTTTGTCTTTAGTAGTGTTTTATGTGTCTGGGTCTCTTTTCTTTTCCAAAGAAAGTTGATTATTAGTTTTTCCATCTCTCTAAAAAAATATAATAGAATCTGCATCAGCATTGCATTATATCTGTAGATCACTTTGGGTAGTATTGATATTTACACATTGACATTTCATGGTACATTTTTCCATTTATGTAGATCTCTTTTTGTTTGTTGTAGTAGCAATTTCTAGTGTTCTTCCTATAGATCTTTTGTGTCTCTCATTGAAGTTAGTCCTAAATACTTTATCTTTTGTATGGTATTAAAAGTGGTGGTGTTTTTTTTTATTTATTTTTAAGAGTCCTCTTTGCTACAGTAGACGAATCCTACTGGTGTTGGTATGTTGATTCTTTACACTTTACTGAA
>NW_006921961.1:2066592-2067771 GCF_000298275.1 Orycteropus afer afer
TGATATGTTGTTGGAGTCTATTGTCTAATATTTGAGAAGTTTTGGGTTGATGTTCATGAAGGATATTGGTCTCTAATTTTCTTTTTTAGTGATTTTCTTTTCTTTTTATTGTGATTTGGGTGAAAATTTACAGAGCAAATATACTTTCCATACAGCAGTTCTCATACACTTTGTCTCATGACATTGATGACAATTTACCACAATGCAACATCTCCCCTCCTACGTCTTCCCAATAGTTACCTCTTCCCTGTGTCCATCTCTCCATGCACTCCTGCCTCCTGAGCTCCCTGTCTCCCTGTGCATAAGCAGCCTTCTTTCTCCCGTACTTGTTCTCTCCAAGGAGTAGTGTATCTACCTCAGGTAAATGTTCAACTCATATGCCTGTCTTTTGTTTGGCTGGAAGCCACAGACATGCGTTCAATTCCAGACCTGAAGGACAGGTAGGGGCCATAGTCTCAGTGGTTTCACCAGGCTCTATCAGGCCAGCAAATCTGGTCTCTCTTCCCCTTTATTTTTCCAAGTGATTTTGAGTTTTGTTCCACATTGTTCTCCCTGTCTATCCAGGATCTCTTGCATAGATCCTCTTCCAAGAGGTTGACAGTAGCAGCTGGGCACCATCTACCTCTTCTGGTCTCATAGTCATATAGGCTGCAGATCGGATGGTGTACCAGTTGCTAAGACTAATTGTTTCCATGAATTTTTGCTTTTCTTCATTCTTCTTGGCTCTGGACGAGGAGAGACCCATCATTGCATCTAGATGGCAGCTTGCAAGTTTTTTTGTTTTTTATTTTAAATCAGAATTATGCTTGTTTCATAAAATGAATCTGGTAATATTCCATCCTTTTCTATTTTCTGGAATAGTTTGAATAGTATTGTCTCTTCTCAGAATAAATTGTTAAAATTTGATAGTGCAGCTTTCTTGATCAGGATTCTTTGCTGTTGTTGGGAGTTTTTGTTTTATGATTTGTTCAATTTCTTCTTTTATGATGGGTCTGTTCCAATTTTCTACATCAGATTGTGTTAGTTCGGGTAGATAGAATGTGTTTCTGGAAATTTGTCCTTTTCCTCTAATTTTCAAATTTGTTGGAGTACAATATTCTATTATTATACTCTTTTTATTTAGTAGGTTCTGTTGTGACATTTTCTATTTCATTTCTTTTTTGTGTGATTTGCACCGTC